>NC_134082.1:118026887-118333060 GCF_000715075.1 Nicotiana tabacum
TAAGAGTGGCTGAGTTATAAAACAGTAGGAAACAACATGACTGAGTTCAAGTAATAAATCAATACAATGAGGAAATAGTAATAAAAATCCCCGCATGGTTCAAATAGTTGGCACAAAGCCCAAATATGGCAATCAGCCCAAAATTGATGAGAACAAATAAGTTTCAACCAAAATATGCGGTAAAAACATCACTCGGGACGGACCAAGTCACAATCCCCAATAGTAAACGACCCCATGCTCATCATCAAGCGCGTGTCTCACCTCAATATAGCACTACGATGTGCAAATCCGGGGTTTCAAACCCTCAGAGCATCATTTACAATCATTACTCACCTCGAACCGGCGAAATCCCTAGCTCGTGATGCCTTTTCCCCTCAAATCGGCCTCCACGCGCGTCGAATCTATCCAAAATCAGAACGAATACATCACAATATGCTAGGGAAATAAAGCCCAAGCGAAAACAATCAATATCGGGCACAAATCCCGAAATTACCAAAACCCGAGCACCGGGCCCACTTCTCAAAACTTAGAATTTTAACATTAATAGATTCCTTATCTCCTCAAGAGTTCATACATATCAAAGGTTCTCAAATCCGACCCCAAATGTTCCTTCAAATCCCAAATCAAAAGTCCAATTTCTCAAGCCCTAGTTCTTCAATTTAGGCTTAGTTTTCCATGAATTTCCAGGTGGATTTCACAATATAATCGAGTTTTAAGACCAAGATTCTTAACTCAAGCCGATTCCTCTTGAATCCCTCTTTAAATTCCTTCAAAAATATCCAAAACGAGCAGCCATGGGTGAAAATAGACCCAAAATCGCGGACAAGACTACTTAAAAACATTCTGCCCAGGCCTGACTTACCTTCTTTGCGAACGCGGTCAACCACCCGCGAACGCATAGCACAAAAATTGTGTTGACCAACTTTACCATACACGAACGCGACATGCCAGTTGCGAACGCAGTGCTTCTATAGCGTTGACCTTCGCAAACGCGATGGCTAACTGACTATCAGATCCAATTCCTCCTATGCGATCACGTATACACCCTCGCGAATGCGATGCAGTCCTCTCACAAACCTTCGCGAACGCGGCATGGACCCTCGCGAATGCGATGCTTACGAATCTCGGCCCTTCGCGAACGCGAGATCCCCTTCACGAACGCAAAGACCAACATGTCTGCAACTGAAACCTGCAATTTCTGAAGTTCTCAAAATATGAAATTGATCCGTTTAACCTCCCGAAACACACCCAAGGCCCTCGGGACCTCAACTAAACCACCAACATAACCCATAAAATCATTCGAACTTGTTCCAATCATCAAAATACCTCAAACAACATCAAATTACCCGAAACTCATCGAATTCAAGCCTAAGTTTTCTAAAAACTTTCGAAATACGTTTTCGATCAAAAACCCAACCAAACCACATTCGAATGACCTAAAATTTTGCAGACACATCCTAAAACATAACGAAGCTACTGGAACTCTCGGAATTCCATTACGACTCCCCGATCAAAATTTCACCTACCAACCGGAAATCGCCAAAATCTCAACTTCGCCAATTCAAGCCTAGTTCTACTCCAGACCTCCAAAACCAATTCTGATTATGCTACTAAGTCATAAATCACCCAACGAAGACAACCAAATCATAAAAATTCCATTTCGAGCTCATATACAAATAAGTCAACTCTTAGTCAAACCTTTCAAATTCAAAGCTTTCATCTTAGACTGTTCTTTCAAATTCATTCTGATTTTCCTAAAAACCAAAACCAACGATCTACATCAGTCATAATACATTACACGGGGCAAGTTATGCTCGAGAACTAGCGATCAAGTGCAAAATCTCAAAATGACCGGCCGGGTCGTTACAATGTTTTTGTTGTGTAATCAATGAATAAGGCTGCTCTTATATTTACTCTCAGATGAATCTTTTACAAAGTGTTCTTTTGTTTTTTGCCTGACCCCCCCCCCTTTCTTTACAAACTCTTTCTATTTATAAGGGACAATCTTCCATGAAACCCTAAAAAGTACAATCATAAAAAATATTCGAAAAGCATTTTCTTACTGTCTCCTACTAAGTTTACACTGCCGTTGACATCTTATTTCGATTGACCGCTCTTGGTCATCGTCCTTCACCACGACGACCATCAGACGTTGCGTCATGATAATCTCGTTCCTCGTCTTATTCGGTAACTGTCGTAGTTGTCACACCTCCTTTTTCCGCCCTGCGAGGGTGCAAGGTAGTTTTTCCAATTAAAGGACAATCGAAACGGGATTTGTTTATTTATTTCAGAGTCGCCACTTGGGATATTTAGGGTGTCCCAAGTCACCAATTTTAATCCCGAATCGAGGAAAAGAATGACTTCATATTACAGTCTGCGCACCATAAATCCGGATAAGGAATTCTGTTAACCCGGGAGAAGGTGTTAGGCATTCCCGAGTTCCGTGGTTCTAGCACGGTCGCTCAACTGTTATATTCGGCTTGATTATCTGATTTTATACAAATATGAACTTATGTGCAAAATTTTATCTTTTTACCGCTTTCTTACTTATTGTTATTATTTTACGAGAATTGCAACGTCGTGGAAACATATCTCGAACCACGTTACATCAATGCACCCGTAGTTGTTTGGCATATCTTGACTCGGTTGAGATTTGGATTTAGGTCACATAAATGTGCACCCGAGTTAAGGAAAATAAATTATTAAAGGCGCGCCTAAAGCAACTAGCGTCTTGTTATTTTGGGGAAGGCCGTAAAATTCGCTAAACGGTCTGTCCTTAAATTCTAAGTATTTTAATATATACATTTAGAGGGCCCCGCAGCTTGTGCATTTTTTGTTTGTCGAGGCTCATCTCATTCATTATTAAAAAGAATTTGCAACATCATGGAAATGCATCTCAGACCACGTCACAATCAATGTACCCGTGATTAGAGACACATTTCGATTTCGTTGAGATTTGGATTTGGGTCACATAAATGTGAACCCGAGTTTAAGGAGATAACATTATTAAATACGCGCCTAAAGCGACTAGCGTATTATTATTTTGGGTAGGGCCGTGAAATTTGCTAAACGGCCCTTCCCGACTAAAAAAAAATTCTTAAACCTTTACTGAGGGTCCTGCAAAATTTTTTTATTTTTTTTATTTGACGAAGCTCGTCTCACTTATTTATTTATTTATTTTTAAAAGGAAAGTAACTAAATTTCTATTTTTATTTGTATCTAAATAAAGAAAAATCCTAGTTAATTACATGCTAAAAAAACCGTAACTTATTTAATTAATAGATTACAACAGATGCTAACGAAAATTATACTTGAACTTGTAAAAATGAAAAATTGTTTCGCGCCTTATTCCATAAGTTAATATTACTAAAAATGGAATTATGTATATAAAAAACGTACAAGATTAACTAACGTTACTACAATTAGCTATTTTTAACTGTGGTGAGGTTAACTAAATGATCAAAGCTATAGACTAATTCATTAACCCTAATGGATTCGCAATTTAACTATACTTTATTGAAACTACTCTACATTAGTGTAAGTATACTTAATTATTAATACATAAAATTATCGACTACGACCTTTATTTATTTATTTACTTTTATTATTATTATTGGAGCTATAATGTTGACACTACCCAACCACCTTATTTTTACATTTTTATCAAGTCCACAATCTATCTATGTGAGATTATTTGTAACATGAATTAATGCCAATACTGATGAGAGTATAATCACTTAAGAGGACTAATGGAAATTAGTTTTAACCATCTAAACGAAATACTAATTGGGTTTTAACTAAGTACTCTATCTCATTTATGGACTACTTGAATATATGCATGGAAACAAACAACTAACTAGAGATATGCTACTTATCAAGATTTATCCCATTAATCTAATAAAATTGAAAGGTTCATGTTATATCAGCGCATGACCATTTATACGATTCCTTCTCTTTTCAATCCAATTATACAAAAAAAATAAAAAAATAAAAAATAAAACAGTTCATAAAAAAACTAAATAGACCAGATTGTCTACTATCTGCTTTATTGAAGCGGTTCGATTTTATTGCTGCATTTCAACTTCAAAGCTTTATCACTACAAGATTCGAATGTGTACCTGGAATTCGAACTACAAATAGAGAAAAGAGGTCAGGAGCAACAATGTACAGCAGTAGCACAACAACAGAATCCCACAGCAAATAACAGCAACAAAACAGCAATAACCAATGTAACAATGGTCAGAACCAAACTGAAAACCCCAGAAAGCTTGACTGAAAATCAGTAGTACTAAATGCAATCCAACAGATGGCAGTAACAAAGTTCTGATTTCAGCAGTAAAGAAAAGAACCTCACTTTCAGTTTTTAGCTCTCAAAAACTGATTTTTAGTTCTGAAAAATTAGCCTATCTCTCACTTTTAAATTCTGAAAATTTCTATTCTCTCAACTTCCAGTCTCAATCCTTTTTTTTTTCCAGTCCCCTTCTCTATATCAACTCCCCTTATTTATAGGCTAGAACTAAACATTATTTATTCAAAGCTTTTCACTTTCAGCCTGTATATTCCCTCTCATGTGCATCTATACACTTTTATCATTAATCTCATGCTTATTTTCTGATTTTTCACCCTTAAAGATACCAGACAGGGTGTATTCTGCACTACTAATTCCCTTTTTATTAAATAATTCATTAATTATACACTGAATATTAACTGGCAGACTACTAACACTAATCCTTTTAAATCTTTTAACACCCAAAAATACCCCTGAAAATCCCCTATTATTATTGCCTTGCCCTCACTCTTAGCAATATGTATTTAAACCTCTCTGATTTACAACTACACCAAATCACTACACAGCTACAACCAATCCTTAAGTCAAATTCACACAAAATGATTCAAGCATCAAAACATAACAACGAAGTGATTCATGCTGTATTCGTCCAAACAAAGCAGTCATAAACTAACTATTCGACGAAGTTGTTCAAATCGAATGTAGCTTATAACGCACACTCAAACAAACAGAAGAAAAATCTTGACCAAATAAAAAGGTCTTGAAGAAGAAGGAGAACTAATGAACAAAACAAGATTACAAAATACACTTTAAACAAAAAATCAATAATCCGAAAAATAGAATAATAATAATAATAAAAAAAACAAGATTAGGAACAACATTTAAAACCAAAGCCATAACAGAAAATAAATAAAAATGAACTAAATAATCTTGAAAGAAAATCCTAAAACTTGAACGGACTGTTTTGTGGACGTTGAAAAAGGACGAAGCAGCAGCTGGACGTTTGGACTATGGCGGATTAAATGGAGGGACGAGGGTGGTGATCGTGAGGGGGACAGCAGCGGCAACGTCAGGTCGTAAGGAGCAGCAGCAGCAGCACTGCTTGCTGCATGGTGGCGACGCGACGGGGAGCAGCTGCGATGACAGTGGTCGTGAGGAGCAGCTGGAGGTGGTCGACGTCGTTTCTTCTTCTTTAAAATGAAGAAGAAGATGAATAGTTGCAAAACTGTTCTTTCTTTTCCTTTGGTCCGTGCATGTGCATCCCTCTTTTCTTTTCTTTTGTTTTCAAACGTAGGTCCCCTTCCCCTTTCTTAAAATATTGTTGGCTTTTAAAATTCTTTCAATCTCACGTTCTGTCCCCCCTTTCCCTTTTTAAAAACTTTTTGCTTTGAAAATTCAATCCCCTTCACGTGTTGTCCTCCTTTTTCCTTTAAACAATTTTCAGCCTTTTCAATTTTTAATTCCCTCCCCCATGCCATGCTTTGTCCATATATCAAAGGACATGGACCCCACGTGTGTAGGGGTCCAAGACATGTGTCCCCCATGCGCGGTGGGATTCAGATTATTATGGGTCAGGTCCGAAAATTAGGCCTAAAAACGGGTAGTTTAAATCCAAATATTATTCTTTGCACGGACCCGAGAATAAAAACACGATGTTATTCATTTAGTCCTATGTAAGCAAAATACTACCAAATAAGACTATTTAAAACAAAACTATTTCTTTCTGTTTTTTTTAGTATTTTTACAAGATTAAAATAGCTACAAAGCATAAATAAAACTATTTTTTTCATTTTCGTTTTATATAAAGATAAAATATAAAGTATTATTTTTGTATTTTTCAAGATTAAAATGGCTACAAAACGTTAATAACTCTTTTTTTTTATAATTTTCGAAATTACACAACGATAAAAATATAAAGTACTATTTTTATATTTTTTAAGTTTAAAATGACTACAAAACATTAATAAAACTACATATTTTATAATTTTCGAAATTATATAAAGTATAAAAAATAAGGTACTATTTTTGTATTTTTTCAAGTTTATGAGAAATACATAAGCTAAAATTTACATATATATTTTTTGTAATTTTTCTTTTGCGACGAAATAAGGTAAAATAGTCAAAATAGCTATATTAGACTCAATTCAAATATTAACGTTTTGTAGCCCTCTTTTTTTTTTTTTTTTTTTTGATAAAACTAAAATTCTAAATTGAGATACCAACGAAATTTAAAAAATACTAATTAAACTCCTAACAAAAATTATCATACACAATTAAACACCAATTAAAACAAAATTGCATAATTTGACATTAAATGCTAACAATGCAAAATATTCCTATTTTTGTGACTTTCATTTTTTTGTAAAACAAACTTAATTAAATACTAAATGAAAATGTGATATATTTTATATTTTTATAAATTAAAACAAATAAATATGCACTCATAAAAATACAAATAATTATACAAAAATAACAAAAATTACACACAAAGGAAAATTGTTTTATTTTGAATTTTTTGGGAGTAATTCTTTCATAGGGCAAAAATCACGTGCTTACAGTAGTTTCCAAATTTGGACCCATACAGTTAGTCCCTCCGCTTGTTGAGGTTGTGGCCATGTACATCCTCGATAAGTAGACATCGTCCATACCTGTGGAGAAATTTGGCCGTTTGAATTAGACCGGTTTGACTAGTAAAGAAAGAATGGTGTGTTCCATGGAATCCTGGATGGTGCAGCTTATCGGGCAGTGGCGTCACTCCCACGTGCGTCATCATTGCGCGTCTTCCCGAGACAGATACTAATTGCTTGTCGCTTTGGTTTTGGTGCCATTAGCAGCCTTCCGCTTCGATTCTAGCGCCAGAGGTGAAGGTTTTGTTTTTTCAAGAACCTTTAGCCATTTCTTCTCTTGTGTATGTATTGTCTCCTTCGGTCATCTCTTCTTGGGTCTTCAGCTTTGCTTTCGTGATTTCTCCTATCATCTTTTCCATTCATCATTCTTTGCTTTAAGTCTCACCAAAATTCCTTCTGCCATCAAGATGCCTAGAATGCATCGGTCACATAAAGAGATTTCTGACGCCACCCCGTTATCCTTGGCACCTCCTTCTGGTGGTGAGGATATGGCAGCGGAGGAGGGGGCAGCTTTCCCACCGTGGAGGAGATACTCCCGAGAAACCCTATGTCCCGGAATGATTTTCACAAAAAACCTGCATCTTCCCTCGCTCTGATGGTTTCTGAGACTGATCAGGCTTATATAGATGACCTTCGATCCACATACAACATTCCTCCCCATGTTGAAATTGTTCTGGCTAGGAGGGACCTCGTAGAAATCCATAGGCCAGGATATTGTGCTTTTTACGTATATCCCTTTGTGATCAGCCACACCCTCCCTCTTCTTCCATTGGCAGAGGAATTCTATCGGTTCTACGAGGTCTGCCCGGCGCAGCTATCTCTGTATACGTACAAAATTTGTCTAGTACTGATGAAGTATGTGGAGTTGGCGGGGTGTGAAGTTGGCGTTCATCACCTTTTACATTTGTTTTCCCCGAGTTTTCATAGGGGCACTATGATACACTTAAGGCATCATGGGACCAGGGGGCAGGTGGTCCAGATAGATGACTAGGACCCCGCTGGATTCCTAGAGCGGTGGAATCATATCTGTAGGTGTTGGTACTCGTTGTTTACTTTTGTTCTTTCCAATTTTATACTTATCTATGACTTTCCTGTGTAGTTGTGAGGCATACTCTTCGTCCCATTGTTGGTATCGAGGACTGGGTAGCCCGTGTACTACCTTACGTGGCGGAGACTCGAGATTGGCCCGCTTTCCTCAAACGCTTCGGGCTAAAGGTTCCATCCGGTAAGTGTTTCCTTTATTTTGATCTTTGGCTATTTGTGGTCGTTTATTGATGCGACATATTTGTGATGATAGGTCGTAGGGCTTACAAGAATAAGGCTCCAGTCCCAGCATTTTTCCAGGCCGTAGCGTCAGTAGGGATGCAGTTCACCCTGTCCGAGTCTGTCCGAGGAGGTCGTGCTCAATCCGTACCGGCTAGAGACTCTTCTCATGACGTCGTTGTACGGGAAGAGATCTCCTCTCGACCTGTCTATCACCTTATGGATGAGCCTTCTAATAGGGATGAATCTCCATCGAGGAAGAGGAGGAGGTTAGAGCTTGGGAAGGCCATCTCCTCCGATATTGGAAAGAATAGAACTGATGTTGCGGGGGCGCTGTCCTTGCCTAGGTCAAGCACAGGTGTTGTTCTTATGGTAGACGCTATTTCGGCAGGGAGGTTCCTGATAACTAGGGATTCTAGTCTATTTTATGCTCTCTTTTGCTTGAGTTTTGGATTAGAAATGTATACAAGTATTCCCAAAAGCTAACTTGTTGTGTTTGTTTGTAGTGATTGGTTAAAAAGAGACAAGGATGTCATAACTATCTCAAAAAGGAGTTAAACCTGCACAAGTTCAAAGCCAAGTCAACTGAGAGCTACAATAGAAAACCAACCGCGGACACGGAATGACCTACTGTGACAGCGGTCCTTTTATCGCGGTCCGCAATGGCAAGATTCATAGAGATGCAATTATGGACTTCTCAAGTCACCGCTGACCGCGGTGATTTTATGCGGCAGCGGTGCCTCCATCGTGAATGCGGTCCTTTTAACGTAGTTCGTGGAGAAGAGATTTAGAGAGTCAAAAATTAAAGTTAAAACTAGAAGACCGCGATCCGCGGTTGATTTTATGCGGCCGCGGTAGCCTCACCACTGCAGTGGTCCATTTTCCACTGTCAGCGGCACTTCCGTTAGGGGTATTTTTATCCAAAAAATTTAGCTATATATAAATACATTTTTTAGATTTTTAGGTCATTTTATCTTAGCTGAGCACGTGAACGCCGTATTTTACCTATTTTGAGTAATTTTTAGCTTGTTTAGCAATTAATCTTAGAATCTTATATTGTAATTACATTTATAGGTTATTCTTCATCTCAATGTATGATTTTTTCTTCAATTATGAGTAGCTAAACCCATTAACTAGGGTTGTGGCTTAACCCTAGTGTTGGTATGGGTCTCTTATTTTAGGGCTTAGATGTTTATGGGTGATTGATATTTGGCCTGATTTATGCTTTCTATATTGAATTAGTGGTTGCAAATACTAATTTGTGCCTTTATGACTTGGGCTCTTCTTGAGAAAGAGAGCTTAAGTCTAGGAAATTCAGTCCAACAAGGAATTGAGGTGTATTCAAGAGATTAACAGCCTCAATTAAAGGGTTAAACCTAGAGATAGTAATACCCGACTTGAGCCAACATTGCTTGCACAAATTGAACACCCAATTGGGCTTGAGAAAGCAAATTAGGGAAAAGTCACTCTTACTACCGAGAGGTGTAGAGTGAGTAGCTTCGTGCATTGGCTATATCACGATCCAAACTATTACATTATTGCCCTAAGTTGTAGATCTCATTAGATACTCGCCTAAGAGTAAGTCACTTCCCTAGAAAACCCATTTAGAAGACCCTACAAAAATATCCACTTAGTTTAATTTCATGCATCATTAGTATTAAAATTAGAAGTAACAAACAGACAAGAATGATTGGAAGTGCAATCAAGAGCATTACACATTGCTAGATTAGATAGGAATCCAACTCCAAACATTATATTATCTCCCTGTGGATTCGGGCTTGCCACTCTATGATGGTGTAGGGTTGGACCCGATCACTTTTTGGCGTTGTTGCCAGGGAGTTAAACGATTTTTACTATCTATCTAAATAGTATTGTGTCTTTTTCTTCTTTTCTTCTGTGATACTAACTTGTGTGTGTCGCCAACTCAGGTACAAAATGGCGAACAATAAAAATGACCCTCTTGGAAACGTTATCCTGGGGGAGGAGGTCGACGATAATGGTGAAGATGAGGTGCCTCTAGTACCTTAAGGACAAAGAAGAGGCTGTCAGGCCAATGAAAATATTCTAGAACCTCCCCCGCTACCTCCAAGAGTGGCTCTGCAGGTGCTTCCAAATGAAGGATATGCTAGTGCAATTGTCCCACCCCGGATCCGGGTGAGCATTTTCCAAATTACAAATATGATATTGACTTTATTGGAGCAGCGAGGGTATTTCATAGGTGCTTCTCATCAGAATGCATATAAACATCTTAAAGGCTTTGTGGATACCTGTTGGGGAAGCAAGCAAACAAGTGTGTCAGAGGATGCACTTCGGTTGAGATTGTTCCCTTTCTCACTTAGAGGGAAAGCTTTGGACTGGCTTGAAAGGCTTCCCAACCATTCCATCACTACTTGGGATGAGTTGATGGATAAGTTTATAGCAAAGTTCTTCTCGCCGGGGCATATGACGACTTTGAGAGATGAGATTTTGTCCTTCAAACAGGAACCTAATGAACCACTTCATGAGATCTGGGAGAGATATCGGACAATGGTGAAAGAATGTCCGAACAATGACATGACCGAAGCAATGATTCAGCAGACATTCTACCATGGCATTAACACGACCAATCAATGTGTAGTGAACTAGCTAGCAGGGGGAAATTTTATGAACACACCTTACAATAAGGCGTGTGAGATATTGGATAAGATGGAAGATACTTCCTCAGCTTGGCAAAGTCGATCCAACGTGCCACAGGGTGACCCAACTATCATCCACTTGCACAAGGAGCTCCATGATCATGGCCAGACAATAGCAGAGTTAACTACAAAATTGAACTAGTTGGCAAAAGCTCAATTGCAACAAGTTCAAGCTCCTAGACAAGTAAATGCTATGGAAGGTGTCAACATGTTGGTCAACAAGAGGCGACAAAGAGGTCAACAAAGTCAAGGTAGTTCGGATCAATATGACCAAGGTAGTGGTGGTTTTAATCAAGATGAGGGCTATGATGAGAAAAAGGAAGAAGTGCAGTACGTGAATAATTACCAAGGATAAAGGGGGAATTCTCCTAACCAACAACTATAATGGAGATGCCAAAGAAATTGGGGGAATAAAAACCAACAACGCAATAACAACTGGGGGAACAACAATCAAAATTGGGGCAATCAGAACAATCAGGGCAACTGGAGTGGCAACAACAACAATTGGGGAGGAAACAACAACCAAAGGGGATGGAACAATGGCAATCAAGGGAATCGGGGGCAAGGATTTCAAAGGCCTCCGATGTATCAACAACCAAACAATCCACCTCCATTTTCGTCCCAAGGTCCTAGCTCATAAAATAATGAGATGGGAAGGATCGACATGATGTTTGAACAAATGATGTAGAAGAACGCCGACTCTGATGCCTAGTTGGCATCCCACAATACTTCAATCCGGAATTGGAGGTTCAACTTGGCCAGATTTCGCAATCTTGAATACTCGCCCTAAGGGGGCTCTACCTAGTGATATGGTAGTAAACCCGAAGGGTGGGAACAATACCGGTCATGCAATGGAGGTGATTACTAGAAGCGGTTGAGGTGGTGATGTGAATACCTCCAAGCTTTGTGAGTGATGAGATCCAAGTGCAAGATGATGATGTTCCTTTAGTTGATGAGCAAGTGAGTGAGGAGAATATAAATGCGGAAGTGAGGATTGATGTGAATGATAATGAGGTGGAGACTCAAGATGACATGAACCCGTCTAGAGAACACGTAATAGACATACCGGAAATAGTAGTGCCCAAGGCTAAGGCTCTCTTGCCAAGGACTCCTCCACCTTACCTGCAAAGGCTTGCGAAGCAAAAGAATGAGAACCAATTTAGGAAATTTATTGACATGATGAAGAGCTTATCAATCAATGTTCCTTTGGTGGAAGCTCTTGAGCAAATACCGTGTTACGCCAAGTTCATGAAAGACTTGGTGACTAAAAAGAGATCCATGGATTGTGAGACCATCAAAATAACACATCAAGTGAGTGCAATTGTGCACTTGATGGATGCAAAGCTTAAAGATCCTGGCGCTTTCACCATTCCATATACCATTTGAAGTGCGAATTCCGCAAAGGCATTGTGCGATTTGGGTGCAAGTATCAATTGATGCCTTACTCCATGTTCAAAACTTTGGGCATTGGTAAACCGAGGGCTACTTCAATGAGGTTGCAAATGGCGGATAGAACAATGAAGAGGCCGCTCGGTATTATTGATGATGTTCTTGTTCGGGTGGACAAGTTCATTTTGCCTGCTGACTTTGTGATCTTGGACTGCGAGGTTGACTTTGAGGTTCGATCATATTGGGAAGACCTTTCCTTGCAACTGGAAAGACCTTGGTTTATGTGGAAGCAGGGGAACTCACCTTCCGAGTGGGTGATGAAAAAGTGGTCTTTCATGTGTGCAAATCAATGAAGCAGCCAAACAGTACTGAAGTGTGCTCTTTCGTGGATCTTGTCATGGAAGTGATAGTTAATGATACTAGTGCAATTATCAATGTGGAGGACCCTCTAGAAGCGATTTTGTTGAACCTTGATGTGAATGAGGATGAAAGTCGGGTGGAGTGTGTCAATGCTTTGCATGGAATGTGATATTACTCTTATGAGCCTCGCAAGCTCTCTTTGGATCTTGAGAATAGAAAGACTCCACCAACAAAGACCTCAATTGAGGAACCTCTCGTTCTGGAGTTGAAGCCTTTGCCTCCGCACCTCAGGTATGAATTCTTAGGCCCTAGTTTAACTTTGCCAGTAATTCTTTCCTCTTGTCTTACTAATATGTAAGTACATGCCACATTGGCGGTGCTCCAAAAACAGAAGAAGGCAATTGGATGGACTCTAGCTGATATCCGAGGGATAAGCCCTGCCTTTTGTATGCACAAGATTATTCTTGAAGATGATGCCAAGACCTCTGTGGAACATCAAAGGAGGTTGAATGAGTCTATGCAAGAGGTTGTCAAAAAGGAGGTTATCAAGTGGTTGGATGCAGGGGTTGTGTACCCCATCTCGGATAGTTCTTGGACTTCGCCGGTGCAATGTGTGCCGAAGAAGGGTGGTATGACTATGGTTACTAATGCGCAAAATGAGTTGATTCCCACCAGGACTGTCACCAGATGGAGGGTGTGCATGGACTACCGCAAGCTGAATAAAGTGACCCGAAAGGATCACTTTCCATTGCCCTTTCTTGACCAGATGCTAGATAGACTTGATGGGCGTGCCTTCTACTAAATGGGTACTCAGGTTACAACTAGATATTGATTACTCTGGAAGATTAGGAGAAAACCACCTTCACGTGTCCGTATGGCACCTTTACCTTTTCTAGGATGCCATTTGGTTTGTGTAATGCACCGGCTACATTCCAATGGTGTATGATGGTCATATTTACCGACATAGTGGAGGACATTTGGAGGTGTTCATGGACGATTTCAGTGTTGTGGGTGACTCGTTTAATGAATGTCTGAAGAATCTTGACAAGGTGTTGGCCCGGTGTGAAGAGACCAATCTTGTGCTTAACTGAGAAAAATGCCACTTTATGGTCGAGGAGGGCATTGTCCTCAGCCATAAGATCTCAAAGCATGGCATAGAGGTGGACAAGGCTAAAATTGAAGTGATCTCAAAGCTTCCTCCTCCTACTTCAGTCAAGGGGGTTAGGAGTTTTCTTGGGCATGCGGGGTTCTACCGAAGATTCGTCAAAGACTTTTCTAAGGTAGTGAACACTTTGTGCAAGTTATTGGAAAAGGATGCCAAGTTCGTGTTTAATGAGGAATGTATGAAAACTTTTGAACTCCTTATGTACAAATTGACAACCACTCCCATTATTACCACACCCAATTGGAGCATACCTCTTGAGCTCATGCGTGATGCAAGCGATGTTGCGGTAGGAGCAGTTTTGGGTAAAAGAGTGAATAAGATGTTTCACCCGGTGTATTATGCAAGAAAAACAATGAATGATGCTCAAGTGAATTACACGGTGACGGAAAAAGAGTTGTTAGCAATTGTGTTTGCAATGGAGAAGTTTAGGCCTTATCTCATGGGTGCCAAGGTGATAGTTCATACCGACCATGCAACACTCTGCTACTTGATGACGAAGAAGGATTCCAAAGATCGGTTGATGAGATGGGTCTTATTGCTTCAAGAGTTTGATCTTGAGATTGTGGACCAGAAAGGGTGTGAAAACCAAGTGGCAGACCACTTGTCCCGCTTGGAGGAGGAGGGTAGGCCTTGTGATGGCCTCAAATTAATGATTCATTCCTTGATGAGCAACTCCTCTCTGTATCTGTGAATAGCATGCCTTGGCTTGCGGATGTTGCCAACTTTCTTGTGGTCGGTATTGTTCTGTATGAGCTCTCTTCTACCCAAAGGAAGAAGCTTAAACGGGATAGCTTGGACTACTACTAGGATGAGCCTTACTTGTTCAAAATATGTAATGATGGTGTGATCCGGAGATGTGTTCCGAAGGAGGAGCAAATGAGTATTCTGGATGCTTGTCATTCCTCTCCCTACGGTGGTCATCATGATGGGGCGAGGACAGCTTCAAATATGCTTAGTTGTGATTTTTATTGGCCTATATTGTACAAGGATGAGGGTGAGCTTGTGAAGAAATGCGATGAGTGTCAAAGAGCAGGTGGAATTTCAAAGAAGGATGAGATGCCTCTCACCACTATTCTTGAGGTTGACATATTTGATGTGTGGGGCATTGATTTCATTGGTCCGTTTGTGAGTTCATGTGGCAACACATACATTCTGGTGGTCATTGATTTAAGGCTATATTGTGGTCCGGGCCTGGGCTTTGGAGGGCTGGGCTTTGGAGGGCCCGGGCCTAACAAGCCAAATGAGTGGAACCGGCCCACTGCGGTCCTAAGCCTACATGGTCCCGGGCAATGGGCCGGGCCCGCGGGCCTAAACGGGCTTTTTTGTTCCGGGCTATTTTTTATTTTTTTTATCTAAGACAATTTCTTGTAAACTATATATGTATATACTAATATAAATTGCTTATATATAGCTATATAAATATATATAGTATATATAGTATGTATATATAATTATATATTGCCTTATATAATATATAGCTTATATATATTATATATATACTATATCTATATCTATAATATATATATATCTACAAATATATATGTATATATATATATAGAGAGAGAGAGTTTATATGTATGAATCTGATATTATTCTCAAACTGAGTCTGAAACTGAAATTGATTTAATTGATTTATCTGATAGTGGTAAAGATATTGATAATACTTGCACTAATTGCAAAAGTGATAATTTTACTTGTGATGATGATGAATTTTACAAATTGCAATCACAATTTCAAGATTTAAATATGAAAACTATTGTATCAGACAATGTAATAGAGCTTTTAAAAGAAGTTACTGATGAAAAACTTCGTGAAAAAAGGTCTATGCGTAACCCATATATATATATATATATATATTGTGTTAGACGTATATATAGTTTATATATATATATATATATAAGCTATAGATATAGTTCAAATTAAAGTTTACATTTAATACTCGGTATCAAAGCTGCAAATTAAAGTTTACATTTAATACTTCAAATTAAAGTTCAATACCTTCAACATAATACTTCAAATTAATCTAAGAAACTAGAACATTAAGCATAATACGTCTAATAATTTTAAAATAACACAAATTATCTCAAATCAACTTAAAATCTTAAATACGAATGTCTGGAGAACGCGCAAGACAACTCTTTATATGCCTCCTTAAAGAGCCTGTGCCCTCCTTTCGACGACGAGTGTAGACTCGACCTCAGTTCTTGCACTTTATTATGTAAACTTCTTCATTTTCTTCTACCACATTAAAGTGTTCCAAAACAAATGGGTGCAATCTAGAATCACCGGGCATGATTTAACTTGAATTAAGAATTGGAGTTTGAGAAACGAGAGATGAGTGAAGACTTGAATACTTCAATTTGAGTTTGAGAAATGAGAGAGATTGATGAATTGGTGCGTAAAATGAAAGAGTGAGGGGGTATTTATAGTTGAGAATAGGGAAAACGTGTAATTATAAAAAGTTTGGGGGTCAAATGGCTATTTTTGAAAGTGCCAAACGGCTAAAAATGCAGTCCAACAACTACATTTTAAATATCTGACCATTGTCCCTTTTTAAAAAAAATAAAAATTTTAAAAGTAGCCATTGGCCCCGTTTGGCCCGGTTGAACTGGCCCAGGCCCGCCTGTCGGTCTCGGGCTAAACGGTCCTGGGCTTGTGGGCTTTTTGGTAAGGACTGGCCCGCTATGGGCTTTTGCACCGCTAGAGACCGACCCATTTGGCCCGTTTGGCATGCGGTCCCGGGCCGGTCCCCAGCTGGGCCCGGCCCACAATACACCCTTACGTTGATTATGTTTCCAAGTGAGTTGAGGCCATGGCTTTACCCAATAATGAGGCCCGGAGTGTTGTGGCTTTTCTCAAAAAGAGTATCTTTACTCAGTTTGGCATTCCTAGAGCAATCATTAGAGATGGAGGGTCTCATTTCTGCAATAAGGCATTTGACACTTTGCTTGCAAAGTATGATGTCAATCACAAGGTTTCTACCCCTTACCATGCTCAAGATAGTGGGCATGTTGAGGTCTCCAACAGGGAGATTAAGAGCATATTGTCAAAGACCATCAATGCAAATAGGACTGATTGGTCAAGGAAATTGGATGATGCTTTGTGGGCTTACAGAACTGCTTACGAGACTCCGATTGGCATGTCTCCGTACTGGTTGGTATTTGGGAAAGCTTGTCATCTCCCGGTAGAGTTAGAGAACAAAGCCATGTGGGCCTTGAAAAGGTTGAATCTTGAATGGGATGTTGCAGCAAATCTCCGGGTGGAGCAACTGAATGAGCTTGATGAGTTCTGGTTTCATGCCTATTCCAGCTTGTCCTTGTACAAGGACAAGATGAAGTACTTACATGACAAGTATGCGCGTGGCAAGGAGTTCAAAGTGGGTGATTTGGTTCTCTTGTTCAACTCCCGGTTACGACTGTTTCTGGGAAAACTTAAGTCAAAATGGAGTGAACCTTTTGAGGTGGTGGTCTCAAAACTGCAGCTCTTCTGAACTTCACAATCGCGGACCGTGGTGCATTTACCGCGGCCGCGGTAGGTAAGATTGTGTGGGTCCCAGGGTTTGTCTATAAATAGAACCTCAGGGCCCCTTTTACGCTTTTCGCTCATTGCATTCTCAAACAACATAGAACACTGTTCATCCATGCCCTAATTTGCACAAACACAAGAACTGAACTTCATTTGTCTCACATTTCGCATCTGTAATTCCAAATCAATCTTTAGTCTTTAATTTTATTCTTATTTTCTTTTAATTGATAGTTCTTACTTCTTCTTATTCTTCTTCTTCTTCTTCTTCTTCTTCTTTTTCTTTTAATTTTGGCATAGGGTCCTGTAGTAGGAACTAGATTAGGTTTAAAATAGTTAGAATTGATTACGGAACACATAGTGGGATTGATAATGTTGATTTTATTGCTAGAATGCACGAAAAAGTAGAAACCCTAGGTTTGCTGAGCCCTAGTTTGCCTTCCGCGGCCGCGGTTGATTTTTCGCGGTCCGTGGTCATTTGTTTGATCTGAGAATGTTAAGTCCTGATAACCGCAGTCAGTGGTAGCAACTTCTGCTGATAGCGGTGCCTCTCCGCGGCCGCGATAGATTTTCCGCGGTCCGCGATGATAAAGTTCAGAGAGGTACATTTGAGGGTCTGCGGCCACAGTGGATTTTTCACGGACAGCAGTGCAACTATCGTAGTCATGCTCCTTTTTTCGCGATATGTGGTGCTATTGATCAGAGAGTGGGTTGTCTGAATCCCACACCTCAGCGGCCACAATACATTTTTCCACTGTCCGTGGTGCTGCCTTCGCGGCCGCGATCCTTTTTTTCACGGTCCGCGTTCTGATGTTTTGTTCTTGCACTGTTAACTGATATTCTGCACTGCTTCTTCTAGTATTTGCACTAACAATTTCCAACTGATTATACTTGCAGACAATGGTTAAATCTAGAGGAGGCAGTAACAAACAAAAGGGTAGAGCAGAGTCCTCCCGGGATAGGGGACGAGGACAAATTAAATTGACCCCAGAAGTTCGGAAATCAATTAGGGAAATGAGGAAGAGCATCCGAGTTGCAGATAGAGATGCTTCCCATTTTGAGGGAAGTGAGTATGTGCCCTCCCGGGAGGTATCAATGTCTGATTCAGTGCTAGAATATGTACCTGACTTCTCGGAGAGGCATAGGTTGAGAGATATACCTACACCTCTAACCTCTCCTACTGCTCATGCTTCTGTTCTTATTTCTTCTGAGTCGTCTGATGGATCAGCAGAGAGCATTGATAGTTCAACTTCAACCTCACCTACACCTTCGTCACCTAGACATGATGTAGATGTTAGGGTAAGGGGGTGTGACCCAAAACTGGGGGTGTAGAAAGAACTAGAAACCTTGAAGTGTGGCAAAGGAGGTTTGTTAGTGAGCTGGCATATCACAAGTTTCGAGAGTGGTGGCCTCTAGGGTCACTTATTCATGAGCACCAGTTCATAGAGAGGGATCTTCTGCCTCACAACCCCAATGTGAAGTAGCATTTCAATGACCGCGTAGGATGGCATTATTTCACTAGTAGGGTGTCTGATGCAAATAAGCACTTAGTAAGGAGTTCTATGCCAATGCCTCCCACATCAAGAAGGATACAAAAGTGACTAAGGTGCGGAACTTGAAAGTGAAGTTTGATAGGAAAACAATCAATGAATACCTGGGCTTCAATGATGAAGATGAGACATTATATTTGGAGAAGGTGGCGATGGATGAGGCATCCCGCCCGTCGTTGGCATCATACCTGGCTATCCCGGACACCACAACAGCATGGTTGACAACATGGGTTCCTATCTTGAGGAAAATCCTAAACTTTGAGGCGAAAGGTTGGGAGACTTTTGTATGCAGCATGCTAGACCCCACTACCCATAAAAACACCTTGTCGATCTCTTGGGAAATATTAGTGGCGGCTATTATGGCGGGGTTCCAGATCAATATCGGGAATGTCATGTCTAGGGTGATCACCAGGGTATTCAATGAGGGTGGTAGATCATACCCTTCCCGAACTTCCTTACCATGTACTTGAAAGATCGGGAGGTGGAGAAAAGAAACTTTGATGTGAAGGTGAAACCCAAGATGCCCTTTTCATGGTACAACCTCAAGGGTCCAGACAACCCCAAAGCCAAGGAATCCAAGGGCAAAGCCACTACTTCTATTGGCCAATCTGAAGAGCCAGTAGTGGTAGCCACTACTTCTCAGCCTTCCACTGCTATACTAGATCCTGCCTCCGGACCATATACCTCCTTGCCTCCAGATATTCCATCCTCCTCAGAATACCCATTGACTGCCCACAGATTGAGCCAAACACTCTCCAGTATCAACAAATGGATGTAGGTAGTAACTTCTAAGCTGTGTGTGCTATCTGGTTCAGTGGAAGCCCAGTCAGTGCCCCCACTGCCACAAGTGCCAGCTTCGGTAGAGGAGTCTCTCAAGGAGCTTCTGGACAACCAGAAGAAGCTCTTGGAGAACCAAAATCTGATAATGGATGCTCTAGCAATTGAAGGCAAACACAAAGAAGCTGAGAAAGTCAACAAAGAAGTTGAATAAGACTCTGGCCTCGAAGGAGTTGGTTAAGGAATTGAGGGGAGAGGTGGAGAAGATGAAGGCAGCTGATCACCTACCCTTGGAGATACTATTGCATGATCAGCCTCCATCGGCTCAGATAGAGCAGGTTCAGGAGCAGGAAATTGAGAGAGCACCCAAGAGGAGGAGAGTGATGCCCCAGGTGGATGATGTAGAGATTGAGCTTGAGAAGACTGAGGGGGTTGCTTCTGGCCAGCCACAGGACCCCGAGATAGCTGATCCGGGCACCCAGCCACAACACCCCATATAGACAGAGGATCCATAGGGAGTTTTCTTTACTCTCTATCTATCTTTTTGAGGTTATTTTTGGTTACTTAGCATTGAGGACAATGCTAGCTTTCATTTGAGAGGGTGTCCCTACATTGATGATTTGGTTTGTAATTATGACACTATTTTCTTTCTTTGTGCTTATTTTTCATTTTTGGTATGTATATGACTTTACCTTTTATTTCTTTTTTCGTATTTTTTTATCTTGGTCTATATAAATTTACTCTCTCATGTATATATTCATTCCCTCTTATGTATATTCATATAAACCCCCTATTACAGATATTTAGTTTACTTTCTGCACTTTTCTTTATAGCTTCTTTGGAAATTTTCCTTAATAGTATAGCTTCTTATTTCATTTAGTAGTTTCTTTTTCGGTTTGTAGCTTCTTATTTTACAATTTCTTGTGATCAATAAGCCTTTGATTTTCTTAACGCCACGGTTCTTTCCAAAGTGGAGTTTGTGTGAACCGGGTGGCTCTTCCCAATGATGGATGGCATGACAACCTTCTTAAGGGTTTGAGTCTGTTTTTCTTTTCTTTTTTGTGTAAATAGTAGTTAGTGAGCAATGGTGCCTCAGGCAAAGCTTCACTTGGGCCTAACACATTTACCTTTGATCTTATGGTTAAAAACAAATTTGTGTGTATAGGATGGTGATAATTGTGACCTTGAGACTCTAGTGTTGGCTAAACAATCATCGAGTGGTTTCTCGGAACCATTTGTGTTGCTCAAATCTTAGCTAAGGTTGTTGTGGGCCCTCGACTCTATTTATTTAGCAATCCTATAGCTTGTATGGTGAGGTATTGATTTGCAAGTCCAAGTCCCGTGCCAATAAGTCTAGGAACTTGCCATCAATGTTTGTCTAGGCGAAATCCTAAGTGAAGCTCGACTTGAGAAGTGATTATAGGCTCTCCTTGATCCTAATTGAGACTTGAAAACATCCATAGCCTACCAATGATGATATCCCTAGTCAACCCCGTTGATCCATAGCCCTTATTCTTTCAATAACCATGATACAAGCCTTTATCCATTTTGAAATGATCCTCTCTTGACACCCTATCTTTCCTTAGCACAAGGCAAAAGCATAAGTTTGGGGGGAAAGACGAGGAATGCAAAAGTGATAAAAGGTACAAAATTAAGAAAAGGAAAGGCAAAAAGAAAAAGAAAGAAAATCCAAAAAGTCAAAAAGAAAGTCAACAATGTGGACGAAATGAAGGGATTCAATAAAAGCAAAAGATAAAATACATGTAAAGATTAGAAAGGAGAAAAAAGATTGAAATGAGCAAGAGAGAGTGACAGTGTGTCTCTCTAGCCCCTAAAGAAAAGTAAACGACTCAAAGAGTCAATAAAATGTGTGCCAAAATGAAGCAAATGAAGTGCTTAAAGGTAGATGAAATCTTCTTAGACTAATATATCCTACCCTGAACCAAAAGCCTTCATTACATTCCCACAAAATCCCTATATGATCTTGAGTCGGGTGAGCTTACATTAGTGATGACTCACATAAGGGGCAAGCTTATGGTAATTAGAGCTGGACTTATGACCTTCTTTTGAGAGAGATGAGTGTATTTTCCACAATTCTCATTCTGAGTGCTACAATCTAAAAGTGAGGTTTGCTTATGGAGAGTTGAGGAGTATGAGTTTGGGTTCTACAACGACCAATGTAACAGAAAGAGTTTCCTTGATGAGTTGAGTCAACTCTTGATGTTTTTTTGTCGCACTATAGCCATGGTGCTAAAAGATTGTGTATTGTTGATAATGCATTTGAGTTGAGGGTAATTGTTAGTCCCAATTGATTCTTGATGAGGTTACTTTAGGATAGCTAAATTTTCCTTTCTTTTATCTTTACAAGGTGGGAATTACTTTGTTTGCTTGAGGACAAGCAAAAGCTTAAGTTTGGGGGAGTTGATAACTAGGGATTCTAGTCTATTTTATGCTCCTTTTGCTTGAGTTTTGGATTAGAAGTGTGTACAAGTATTCCCAAAAGCTAACTTGTTGTGCTTGTTTGCAGTGTTGGGTCAAAAAGAGACAATGATGTCATAACCAACTCAAAAAAGAGTGAAACCTGCACAAGTTCAAAGCCAAGTCAACTGAGAGCTAGAGCGAAAAACCAACTGCAGACGGGGAGGACCTACCGCGACAGTGGTCCTTTTATCGCGGTCCGCGATGGAAAGATTCATAGAGATGCAATTATGGACTTCTCAAGTCACCGCTGACCGCGGTGATTTTATGCAGCAGCGGTGCCTCCACCGCGACATCGGTCCTTTTACCGTGGTCCACGGAGAAGAGATTCAGAGAGTCCAAAGTTAAAACTAGAAGACCACAGTTTGCAGTTGATTTTATGCAGCCACGGTAGCCTCACCACTGCAATGGTCCATTTTTCTCTATCAGCAGTACCTCCGTCAGGGGCATTTTTGTTCGAAAAATTTAGCTGTGTATAAATACTTCTTTTTCAGATTTTTTAGGTCATCTTATCTTAGTTGAGCACGTGAACGCCGTATTTTACCTATTTTGAGTAATTTTGTAGCTTGTTTAGCAATTAATCTTAGAATCTTATCTTGTAGTTACATTTTATGGGTTATTCTTCATCTCCATTTATGATTTCTTCTTCAATTAAACCCATTAGTTAGGGTTGTGGCTCAATCATAGTGTGGGTATTTAATGGGTCTCTTATTTTAGGGCTTAGATGTTTATGGGTGATTGATATTTGTCTTGATTTATGCTTTCTATGTTGAATTAGTGGTTGCAAACACTAATTTGTGCCTTTTTGACTTAGTCTCTTCTTGAGAAAGAGATCTTAAGTCTAGGAAATTCAGGCCAACAATAAATTGGGGTGTATTCAAGAGATTGATAGCCCCAATTAAAGGGTTAAACCTAGAGATAGTAATACCCGACTTAAGACAATATTGCTTGCACAAATTGAACACCCAATTGGGCTTGAGAAAGCCAATTAGGACAAAGTCACTCTTACTACCGAGAGGTGTAAAGTGAGTAGCTTCGTGCATTGGCTATATCACGATCCCAAATATAACATTATTGCCCTAAGTTTTAGATCCCATTAGATACTCGCCTAAGAGTAAGTCACTTTCTTAGTGCCTTTTTACCCATTTAGAAAGCCCTACAAAAATATCCACTTAGTTTAATTTCGTGCATTATTAGTATTAAAATTAGAAGTAACAAACAAACAAGTATGATTGGAAGTGCAATCAAGAGCAATACACACTGCTAGATTAGATAGGAATCCAACTCCAAACATTATATTAGCTCCATGTGGATTCGATCCCGACCTTCTCGAGTAAAAGTTACATCGACCGCTCTTACCACTCTATAGTGGTATAGGGTTGGACCCGATCAATCCCCCCGACCGAAGAAATATACCAAGGGGGGATCTGTACGATTCGTCAAGGGTGGTGCATCATCTACCGTCAAAGGGGGCGGAGTTAAGCATGTCGGGGACGATGGTTCAGGTTCGGACATCGACCGGGAAGATGTGCGAGCCTATTTGGAGCAGCACTCACGTAGAGGTAAGGATAGAAGGCCCTGATTGACACATAGTCATCCCTGTAGACTATGATTTGTTGGCGAGAGTGAGACACTTATGGCAATGAGCGATGTAGAGTTATCACAAAGCGTTTCCGGCATGGTTCTGTAGGTAAATGTTTCTCTCTTTTATTTTCGTTTTTGGATTTTTTTTATGTCCTTAACCCGCTCTTTGTTTTGAACTTGCTTTGCATACTAGACCCTCCTCATGGAGATCGAGCGTGAACGTAGGGATAGGCGGAGGACGGCCATTTTTGGGAAGGTGTCCTTCAAATATAAGGAGTACCGCACCGAACATCATGAGTTGGCCGATCTATTCACTCAAGACATCGACTTTCAGCTATTCCGTGACGGGCTCAATCAAAAGTCGGAGGATGTGCGATGGCAGTTGCAACCCTCTACCTCTCATGCTTCAGCCGACCCTGTTGTGCCACAAGATTTATATGAGATGTGGGTTCATGCCGAAGCTCAACTTAACGTGTATAAGTCTCTTCGTGCCGATGGGAAAGTATCTGAGGCAGAACTCTAAGAGGTGCGTATTAAAGCACGTGCTGCTCAAGAGGCATGTGGTTATGACCCCGGCACGCCTGGTGGAGATGATGTCGATTATGACGATGCGAACAAGCTCGCCTTCGATTCTTGGTACAATGAGGAGTATGCTACGGGGGGTGATGTGGCGTAGGACTTGGTTGTATTTATTTTCGTTTTGCTATTTTTGTGGGGACATCCCTGAGCCCTTTGTAAAAAACTTTTGTAATGTATCAGCTGTAATGGAGCAGTTACTTTTTATTGTGTACCTCTGAATCTTTTTCTTGTTGTGTGTTTTTTTGTTGCGGGGGTGCCCTGGGCTACCCAGCCTTGCATGATATTTTATCATAGTCAGGACGATGTCGGATGTCAAGTAATTTATGTGTTATCGGCTATTGAATGATTGGAGCAAGGTCGAGCTCTTACCTTTAGCGACGGCCTTTGCCGAAGGGTGTTATTACGAGTAAATGTCAAAATATTGACCCGTCGTGGTTCGAGCGGTATCGAACTCTTTTCTATGGCGATGGACTTAGCCGTAGGGGTGTTATTTTGAGTTGATGTCAAAATGTTAACTCGTCGTGGTTCGAGTGGTATCGAACTCTTTTCCTTGGTGACGGCCTTAGCCGTAGGGGTGTCGAAATCCTTATTGCAAAATATCAATGGAGGTTTTATTTCATTTGCTGGTGGTCGGTTTCATTCATACATTGGAAATACATGTCGATTTTGTTCATATATTAAAAGTTCTTCATACATTGGAGATATATGTCGATTCCGTTCATACATTGAAGTTTCATTGTATCTAGTCCCTTCATTGCTCGGCCTGGGGATGTCGTCGGTAGGCCGGGCGATGAACTAGGCCCTGAACTTCGAGACATCACCCTCATCGCCTTGTTAACCCCCCCGAGAAAGCCAGATTGGGACAAAACCCAGGTAAGGGAAAAAGAGTACGACTTAGGTGGTGTCGTTTTTCAGAATTGGAAGTATTTGAGATGGGCGACATTTCAGTTGTTTTGTAGTAGTTTTTCTTCTATTGTTTCTAGTTGGAATGCTCCTTTGCTTGTTGTTGCTGTGATTTTGTATGGCCCGTCCTAGCTGGTTCCTAATTTTCCTTCATTTGGGTCTTTAGTAGCTTGTGTTTTGGCCTTGAGGACGTAGTCTCCGACTCTGAGTGGTCGTATTTTGGCCATCCTGTTGTAGTACCTTTCTGCTTGTTGTTTTTGGGCTATCATCCTTACGTGAGCCATATCACTCCGTTCTTCCACTTCGTCCAGGTCTTGTATTCTATTTTCGTCGTTGTTCGGTCCACTCTCATTGGCGTATCTCAATCTAGATTTTCCGACCTCAATGGGTATAATGGCATCGGTCCCGTAGACTAATGAATATGGCATTTCACCTATGCTAGTTTTTGGTGTGGTGCAGTAGGCCCATAACACCTTTGGTAGCAGTTTCGGCCATAGCCCTTTGGCGTCCTCGAGCATTTTCTTTAGTATATTCCATATTGTTTTGTTGGAGGATTCTGCTTGACCGTTGCCGGCGGGATGATATAGTGTGGAGAGTATCTGCTTGATGCGCCATTTTTCGAAGAACTCGGTCGTCTTTTTCCCAATGAACTAAGGTCCATTATCACAACTGATTTCTTTGGGGATGTCGAAGCGTCATATGATGTTTTTCCAGATGAATGCGATGACTTACTATTTGCGTATTTGGGTGAACGCACCTGCTTCCACCCATTTGGAAAAGTAATCAGTTAAAACAAAAAGGAAGCGTATCTTACCTCGCCCTGCTGGGAGGGGTCCGACGATATCCATTCCGTATTTTATAAATGGCCATGGAGAAGTGACGGAGTGCAGGAGTTTGCCCGCTTGGTGTATCATACAGGCATACTTTTGGCATTGCTCACATTTTTTGACGTAATACGCAGCTTCTTTTTTCATGGTGGGCCAGTAGTATCCTGAACGAATAAGGCATCTAACGAGGGCTCGATTTCCTGTATGGGCACCGCAATGCCCTCGTGTACTTCTTCGAGTACACACCTTGTTTAATTTGGTCCAAGGCATTTGGCCAAAGGGCCTTCAAACGTCCTTTTGTAAAGGTTGTGATTTCTGAGGCTGTACTTGGCCGCCTGTATTCAAAGCTTTTTGGCTTCTTTTTTGTCTTGTGGGAGTGTTTCCTCCTGCAAATATGTTATGATGCGGTTGCGCCAGTCCCAAGTTAAATTTATAGAATGTACCTCGACATGGTCTATTGATGAGTGGATGAGGGTGACCATGTTTTCCTTGCTGATATTTTTGGTTGATGCGGCCAGTTTGGTGAGGCCGTCTGCTTCGATGTTTTGTGCCTGGGGTATCTGATCGAATCGGCATTCGTCGAATTCCGGTAGTAGCTTATGGATTTTTGCTTGATATTTTTGTAGCCTCTGTTCCTTCATTTGGAAAGTCCTAGTAACTTGGTTTAGAATGAGTTGAGAGTCGTAGTGGAGGATGACTCGTCGTGCACCATACTTTAGGGCCAACTTCAGTCCTGCAATTACGGCCTCATACTCGGCCTCATTGTTAGTCATTTCGGGACCATACGGATTAGCGAATCACTTTTCCTGTTGGGACTTCAAGTACGAGTCCCAATCCAGATCCCGACGTATTAGATGCGTCGTTGAAGCAGAGGACCCAGAGGTTGGGTCATCCAGGGGAGGTGCAAAGTGCTTCTTGCTCGACCTCGGGTAGTATTTCTGCACTAAAGTTAGCGACAAAATCGGCGAGTACTTGCGATTTTATTACAGTTCGTGGTTCGTATGCTATATCGTGCTCGCTCAATTATATGACCCATTTGGCCAATCTACTTGACAGTTCGGTTTTTTGTAGGATGCTCCTGAGGGGGAAAGTCGTCACCACCTTTATGGGGTGACAATGAAAATATGGTCTAAGCTTCCGTGAAGCTATGATCAATGCCAGAGCTAATTTTTCGAGGTGGGGATACCTCGTTTCAGCATCAACTAAGGTTTTACTGATTTAGTAAATCGGAGATTGCATACCTTTGTTTTTGCAGACCAAAACTGCATTTACCGCGCTTACCGCGACTTCGGAGACGGCGAGGTAGACAAGGAGGCATTCACCTAGATCTGCCTTGGCGATTAATTGCGGAAACGACAAGTATGTTTTCAATTTTTTTAGGGCGTCGACACATTCCGAATTCCACTGGAGCCCGTTGTCTTTCTTTAGCACATTGAAAAATTTATTGCACCTATCCGATGACCGTGAAATGAACCTTGATAGGGCAGCTATCCGAGCTGCCAATTTTTGTACTTGCTTTTTGCTGGTTAACGTTTCCGGTATTCCCTTGATGGCCTTAATCTGATATGGATTGACCTCGATGCCTCTTTGTGACACCAGGAAACCGAGGAATTTGCCTGAGGTTACGCCAAAGGCGCATTTTTCGGGGTTCAATTTCATACCGTACCGCCTTAATATGTCGAAGGCTTCCTTCATGTAATCAATGTGGTCTTCTTTCCTTTTTAACTTAACCAGCATGTCATCGATATAGACTTGCATTTTTTGCCGAGTTGATCTTTGAACATCTTGGTGACTAACCTCTGGTATGTCGCCCCTGCATTCTTTAGTCTGAATGGCATGACCCTATAGCAGTACGTTCCTTGGTGAGTAATGAAAGTGGTTTTCTCCTGGTCCTCTTCCTCCATGAGGAACTGGTTGTAACCCAGGTAGCCATCTAAGAAGCTTAGCAGCTCGTGTCTTGCTGTTGCGTCGATGAGCTGGTCGATGTGGGGCACTGGAAAGGAGTCTTTTGGGCATGCCTTGTTTAGGTCTGTGAAATCAACACACATCCGCCACTTTCCATTTTTCTTCTTCACCATGACCACATTGGCGACCCACTAGGGATATTTTGACTCTCGGACGGAGCCATTGGCGAGCAACTTATCAACTTTTTTGTTGATTGCGGCGTTAAACTTTCTCCTCATTTGCCGCACTAGCGGGTAGAGGGGGTCAACATTCAGTTTGTGTGTGGCGATGTCTTTCGGGATGCCTGGCATATCTGAATGGGAGAAGGCAAACAAATCAGCATTGTCAGTTAAGCATTTACGAAACTTACCTGGTTCCGAGTGATTGTGTCCGATATAAGCCTTTTTTGTGCTGTCATTATCGTCTAGTAGGACGGGATTGAGATCTTCTATGGTCGACTCGGAGGCTTCTACGATGTTGGGATCCTTGATAACGTCTGTCTGTACGTCGAGTTTGGTTCCCGATATCGCTGATTGCTATGCTTCTGCGCTCGCCCCTTTTAGTTGTTGGGTGTGTGCGCAATCCTAGGCTATGCGATAGCACTCTTGTGTGATGTGTCGTTTGCCCCAAATGCTGAATACCCCCTATGGAGTAGGAAACATGATTACTTGATAGAGAATTGACGGAACTGCTCGCATACGTGTATCCATGGGCACCCTATGATAGCGTTGTAGGTTGTATCTTGGTCAATGACGTGAAACGTTGTTTCCAGGGTGACTCCTCTAGCTAGAACGGGTAGCACTATCTCTCCAGAAGTTCGCTCGACTGCATTATTAAAACTTGTTAGTGTTATGCAACGCTGTATTATTTTATCTCTGAGTCTCATCTGTATGAGGACTCGAGGGTGGATAATACACGCGCTGCTTCCGTCATCTACCATTATTCTTTTTACATCAGTATCTGCAATACGTAAAGTGATAACAAGAGCATCATAGTGAAGGAAATACAAACCATCGGTATCTGATTTATCAAAGATGACACTATCTTCGAGGTCATCATACTGTTCATGAGTGATCGACCGTTTGAGTTTATGTGTGGTGGTGAACTTTACATGGTTGATTTCTGTGTCATCGCCTCCGCCGATGATCATCTATATAGTATGGGCGGGAGAGGGAGGTTTTGGAGGTCCCTGGTGTTGTTCGAGTCCGCAGGCAAAGTTAGCTCGTCCTTGGTCGCTTAGAAGCTTTTTTAGGTGTCCCTAATTTAACATTCTTACTACCTCCTGCCACGAACATATGCAATCTTCGGTTTTATGACCCCATTACTGGTGGAATTCGCAAAGAACATTCGCCTTTCGAGTGCTCGGGTCGAACTTCATCTTTTGCAGCCATTGTACCTTTGTGCCAAATTTCTCTAGTGTGTACACTATTTCTGAAGGAGAAATACAAAAATTGTGAGCAGATAAGAGCAGTGGCATACCTCTTTCGTTTCAATTTGGCGCGGTATGTTAAGGAGGGGCATCTGTGTGTCACAGAGGTGGGATAGATGTCCTGATGTAGGGCTGATGCCTTTCTCGGCCAAGACGGGGTCCCAACTGATCTCTTCGACCGTCATTGCAACGATCTTTCCTTGCTTCAGCTTGAACTGACGCCAGCCGTTGGATCGGACCGTTGAGGTTGTACTCATCGGCCCTTACCTCGGCGCAGTAGGCGTTGTGATTTCTTCCCAAGTGGTGGGAGGGTATTTCGTGAGCCTGCTTAACAGTTTTTTGGTCGCTCTCAACCCATTCATGCTTAATCCGTTCTGGAAGGTTGCTACTGCGATCCCTTCTAACACATTTGGAAAGCTAATTCTCACCATGTTAAACCGGGTATGAAGTCCCTGAGTCCTCGTCGTGCATCTACTTGACGACAAATATGTCGTTTACCCTGGCTTCCGCCTTTTTAGCTCATGCATGGGCGGTGATCAACTTGTCCGCCATTTCTTCGAACGTTGCTATTGACCATGCTGGTAGTTGTGAGTACCAGGTTAGGGCTCCCCCTATTAGGGTTTCGCAGAATTTTTTTAGTAGCACCGATGGTACTTGTTCTTTCGAAAGATCGTTGCCTTTTATGGCTGTGACGTAGTGGATGATATGATCTTCTGGGTCTGTAGTACCGTCATATATCTTCATGTATGGTGGCATTTTGAAGGTTTTTGGAATAGCGTGGGGGGCTGCTTCCTCATTGTATGGTTGCACGATGAATCGACCTACATCCCATTTTGGCAACTACTTTGGGGCGCTTGGTATTTTGTCGACCCTTTCTTGATGCTCTTTCATCTGGTCACGGAGTGCCTTATTCTCATTTTTCATTTTCTCCATTTTCTTTAGAACGGCTGCGAGCGTGTCATTACCTGCGTTAACAGTAGTATGAGTGTTACCTATGCGGGGGGCATCTTGTTCGTCAGCGATCATCATGACATCTATGTGTGCGATGTCACTATTCTCCCTTTGAGTGGTTTTATCAAGTATGTTGTTCAGAGTGCTTGTTAGCCACTCTTCCAGTAGTCTTCTTACTGTCGGTGGTGCCTCTCTTGTTGAAGACATGGAGGCTTCTTTTTCGCGCGAAGCAGTTACACTTTCGTGCGGGGGAGGTGAAGCGTCTCTCCTAGGTGTAACGTTTGGTGTCACATTTTAGTTGTCTTCCCTGCCATCTTTGTTGATGGTGTTCAGGATATTGGTTGTGACACCTGCTATCGCTTTTAACCTTGCATCTCCTTTTCCTGCCATTATTAGTTTATGCCAAGCTAGGAAGAGATGACTATCCTTTTTTATGATCTAGATGAAACTAAAATCTTAACTAAAGATCTCCCCACAAACGACGTCAAATTGTTTGATCAAAAGATGTTAAACCCTTCGATTAAACCAATTTTATGGTTGGAAGAACGGTGAATCTCAGTTAAGAATAATAAAATCTAGATCAAGTGATAAAGGAAATAAGCAAGATGAATGATGTTAGCTAATATGTTGGAATCAATTAAATGCTCATAAATGCAACAACTCAAATGCGCAATCGATCTAAATGAATGCAGCCGGCGCAAAAAGGGAATAAGTATGAGATGATTGTGGAATCTTTGGATCTTATCAATATCGTATAATGATATATGTTTTTGTTGTGTAATCAATGAACGAGGCTGCTCTTATATTTACTCTCAGATGAATCTTTTACAAAGTGTTTTTTGTCTTTTGGCAGAGCCCCCTTTCTTTACTAACTCTTCATGTTTATAAGGGACAATCCCCCATGAAACACTAAAAAGTACAATCATAAAGAATATTCGAAAAACATCTTCTTACTGTCTCCTACTAAGTTCACACTACCGTTGACATCTTATTTCGACTGACCGCTCTTGGTCGTCGTCATTCACCACGACGACCATCAGACATTGCGCCGTGATAATCTCATTCCTCGTCTTATTCGGTGACTGTCGTAGTTTCCAAATTTGGACCCATACAAACCTATTCTTTCTTTCCTTATGAAAATTTGAAAAACGTATGCAATCAAAGTGAATATACTGTAGGGAGAGTGAAGAACTGAACAAATGCTTATATTGAAGCTGGAAATGTAAATTATTGCGTTATAATCAGCACTCATGCTGCTGATCGTGTCTTCGGTGAGTCAAGTACAAGAGCTTATTTGTGTGTTTTAAGTGAGTAACTGAAGAAGTGAATAACTGACATTTCGTGTGTTGCTACCCCCATCCTGTTGTTAATAAAGGACTTAACACCATTTCAGTCAAACATTTGGTCACAGAACAAACTCGTATATGAATGTAAAGTTCATACTATGTTGCAACGAGAACTCAATGTTTGGTCGTTACTCATGAGCTTTACAGGTCAGCAAACTTTTAGTTAAGCTACCATGTATACTGGAGTATCTTACAGGGCACTTGTTAAACCAGAGCAGCAAACTCAATTAACCTAAATATCTTGCCAGAATCCATTTAACAAAGCCCCAACAAGCAGACTTTAAGCAACAAACACCTAACTTCACACTTCCTACTACAAGTCTACACTAGTATCAGAGTACTTAAGCAAGGACATGTATAAACTGTGAAAAGCTATCGGATTGACTTAGAACGAGCAACACTGTTATCCTTCAACAATTCAACAACTCTTCTCATGGACGGCCTGTTAATGGGCAATGAAGAAGTGCAAAGCAAAGCCACATCAAAAACCTTTTTAATCTCTGCATAATTGCTTGCAGACGGATTCATTCTCTGGTCGACTAGCTGGTTCAAATCAAGAATACTATTGCTGCCCGTGACACGGCCACTTCCTTCATCTTTTTTAGACGATATTGCAACCTCTAACACCCACTTGACCATGTCCTTGTTCTCACCGAAAGAGGAGTCATTGGGCCTTTTACCGGTTATTAGTTCCAACAGTACCACACCAAAGCTATAAACGTCACTCTTCTCATTAATCTTCAGAGTATACGCATATTCTGCAATTGAGAAAAAAGAATCAGTGTACGTTCAAAGGTGCAGCCTGGAACCCTTGGATAATACAGTTTGGCATCCATAGATATTTAGAAAACTTTAGCACTAACATTACATGTTCATGACCAACATAACAAAATGTTTTCTACACTAGTATCAAGACGCCATCAACTTTTTTCCATCAAAGATGTAGGTCTGTATTTTTCTTACTTTTTCCGTGGAAAGGAGTATGGGCAGTCACAAACCACATAGGATCAACTTTACAAAAGGGATGAAATTGTATGCCTAATGTGGAATTTATGGTAGCAAGTAGAATTTAAGGTGTTACCAAATTTATTTAATAAATAGAGAAATAAGAAATAATAATTTAGGCACATGTTCCTTTCATTTTTAATCTTTGGATCAAATCTTGAATGTGTTGGCAAACACTAGGTGACAGAACACAACTCTCTTATTTTTTTATTCTTTTGATCAAATCTTAACTTTGTTAGCAAACCTTAGGTGACAAAATCATTCAATGATATGATGTGATCTAAGAATTAAATATTACTAGTAGACAATAAATGGTCATGCAGATTTCAGAAACGGAGTGCCCAACCTTTCTTTGATTTTACTTCGAAAAATCTATATTGAAACACAGAATTAAATATTATACAATATACTAATTAGTATGTAGCAAATGTGCAGACTTCAGAAAAGGCGTGCCAGATATTTCTTTGATTTTACTTTGACAAATCCCTAGTCAAACTCAGAAACAAGAATTAGCATGCAATAAATAGAAATTTAGACTTCAGAAACAGAGTTTCCAGCAAGAGTACTGACAGGATACCGCAACAAAATGGAGATTGATAAGCTTTCCGATCTAGTCATAAGTTTGAAACATCTATTCTAATTAAAATCGGGTCTCATATCTTATAAAAGCATCTAAAAATCAAATCAAAAACAATATTTTGAATGTCCTTATATACAGGATGCAGATATTATAGTAAGTATCTTTAACAACAAGTTAACACAGAAATAACAACAACATCGATTAGGTCTCATCTCCAAGCAAGGCAGATATTATAGTAAATATCTTTAACAACAAGTTAACACAGAAATAACAACAACGTCGATTAGGTCTCATCTCCAAGCAAGTATCGTTAACTATATATTATGTTTTTATTCCCTCCCCTTTGATTACCCTTTGATCCTCTTTGTTGGAGCTATTGCTCCTTTGGTGACTCGAACCCACAACCTTGGGGTTGTAGGTGGAAGGTGTTGACCGTCAGAGCAACCCCTCATGTCTATCGTTAGCTATATGAATTCTAACTACTCGTATCACATATTTATGCCTATCTCGGTCCAATATTATAAAAAAGTTAGTTTCTTTAGCACCAGATGCTCTCGATACATTTTCTATTAACATGGAGTATATAATTCGAAGAAGACTAGAGAACTTCTAGCAGTCATTGAACCTATAGCTCAATAACATCAATAAGTTAACAGAAAATAAAAGGTTAAAGGAAAATATATTACCAGGTGCAATGTAGCCGTAGGAACCAGCAATATGGGACATGACTTGATCACTCTCCTCACTGTCCTGCTGCATTACCTTAGCTAGCCCAAAATCAGCAACTTTTGGCCTAAAATCCTCGTCCAACAAAATGTTATTAGACTTGACATCTCTGTGCACTATTGCAGGAACAGAATCATGGTGCAAATAGGCCAATCCTTGAGCTGCTCCAACTGCTATGCCAAATCTCCTTGGCCAATCCAAAAGAATGCCACCTTTTTCCCCATGTAATACATCTCCTAAGCTCCCATTTTCCATGTACTCATACACCAATATCCTGAAGTGGTCACCAATGCCACTGTACAATAGTTTTACTATGTTTCCATGTCGGACTCTCCCTAGAGTCTCCACCTCCGACCTGAAAACCTCCTCAGATTCTCTCTCCCGTTTAGCCTCCCAAAGCTTCTTAACCGCGACCATCTGCCCGTTTTTTAGTTTGACCCTATATACCCGACCAGACCCACCAGCTCCAATGAGATTCTCATTTGTCAGTGAAGCTAACAAGTCTCCCTCCGTGAATCCAACCCGTTGAAATGCAGTAATTCTCCATGCACTTTTACGCTTACTCCGAATGGGTAGCAACTTTTTGGCCTTGATCAAGACCCAAACAAGTGACCCGACAAGTATGACGGATAAAGCTGATAAAATACACACCAAATACAAGCTAATACTTTTGGGTCTTGGGCACTGAGGTAGAGGTTTAAGATCCGGACTACAAAGATCCGGATTGCCCTGCAAACCCGAGATGAAAAAATCATTATCAAACACAAGTGGCACTTTTCCTTCAAGCCTGTTATTTGATACGTTGAACTTGTTAAGCTTGAGGTTGCTCAGCTCCGACGGAATTTCGCCGGAAAGCGAGTTTCCAGCGAGGTCTAAGTACGTCAAAACCGGCAAAGTCCCAAGCTCACCTGGAATTTCACCTGTCAATTGATTGTTAGCTAAATTCAGTTCAGTCAAGTCGGTCCAAGAACTAACTAATTTGGGAATTTGACCCGTGATCCTATTTTCTGAAAGATCAAGCTTTTGTAACGTTTTCATCTTTGTGATACATGAAGGCAAATCTCCTGATAATTGATTCTTGCTTATGTCCATAATCACAATCTCTTCCAAATTGCATAATCCCGCCGGCAATTCCTCGGAGAATTTGTTACCGGAGATGAGAATTTCTGTTAGGCCACGAGCATTGGAGATTGAAGCTGGAATTGAACCTTGAAAGTTGTTGTTTCTCAGTTCAAGAAATGTGTATCCAGCAAAACTCCAGAAACCAGTTGGTAATTCACCAGAGAATTGGTTGTTATAGATACGCACGTACGTTAGTGAATTACACTCCCCATAGGATTCAGGGACTGAACCACTGAACCTATTATCGAACAGGTTCAAAATCCTAAGTTTCTTTCTGGAACATAAATTGGGGGGCAAAGAACCTTCGAGATTATTGCCAGAGACATCAAACTCATCCAAATCTGAACTCATACCAAAATCTTGAGGTAAAGTACCTGAAAATTTGTTGTTAAAGAGCTTGAACTGAGTAAGATTCGGGTTAAGAGCTAAACTTTCTGGAATTTCGCCTTCTAAATTGTTATCATTGAGATTCAAAGATACCAGCGGCAAACGGGCAAGGCTATCAGGTATTTTTCCGGTGAGATTATTCTGAGAAGCGTCAAACCTGAACAGAGAAACAAGTCCCGAAAACGTGTTCGGCAGTTCACCTGAAAATTTATTCTGAAAGAGCTCTATTTGTTCTACGGTTTTCAGCTCTCCAATGCTTTCTGGAATTTTTCCAGTTAGATTGTTAATCGCCACGTCAAAATTCTGAATAGATTTCAGGTCTTTAATGGAATCTGGAATATTTCCAATAAGATTCGCAAACCGAGCATATAGAATTCGAAGTTTACCTAGTCGTCCAATTGAGGAAGGCAATGGACTTGGCTTAAATGGATTTTGAGCAATGACCAATCGAGTCAACTCGGTGAGATTGGATAAGAACTCAGGAACTGAACCATTAAGGAGATTGTTGGCAATATCGAGCTCTTGTAATCTCGGTAACCGGCCTAAGCTCGCCGGAATATCACCGGAGAAATTGTTTGAATTAACATCAAGCACGGTCAAGTTATCAAACTTGGCTATAAACTCCGGCAGCTTGCCAACGAAGAAATTTAAAGAAAGATTCAAAAAGTGCAGATGCGAACATAGGGACCAGGAGTCAGAGGAAATAGAGTCACCGAAACTGTTATCGCCCAGATTGAGTTTCTGCAAAGTCGAAATCCGGCAGAAGTCGGCCGGAAAATGACCTGAGATTCCAAAACTGGTGAACTCGATGGAGACAACCTTATGCGTTTTACGATCACAGGTAATGCCGGTCCAGTTACAAGGCGCATTTGGAGCAGACGCGTTCCAATCAGAGAGCAATCCATTGGGGTCACCGAGCTGACCTGTCTTAACCCGGAGTAAAATGGCGATATCGCGGTTCAAGCAACTAGCCGGAATAATGAATAGAAACAGTTGTATGAGTAGCAGAAATTGGAGTTTCGTGTGTTCCATTGATAATACAATGAAATCTCCCTTACGGGTGAAACTAAGTCCTTAAAAAAGGCAAGAGTTTGTTTTGATGATTAAATCATAAATCACAAAAATCTGAAAATGGAGGTTGGATGGTGAGGAGATAAGAGTTTAAGAGATGGGAAAATTTATGCATGGATTACAAGTGTAACGGAAACAGGGTTTAAGGAGAAGAAAGAGTACTGAGAGTGTAAATGAGTGTTCACACATGAAAAAAGCTACGCTAATTGTTGGACTCTAATGGCGATAACAAGACAGTGTGTTATTGCGACTTAAAGCAGGATGTTATAATCAAGGTTTTGTACACACACATAAATATTCTAAGATTCACCTACAATTTTCAAAATTATCTACTACTTTCTTTATAAAATTTTATGTTAAGTCAAACGATGTTGAGACGAAGACACTAACACTAATTTTGAGCTTCCTATAGTAATCATAAGACAGTTACTATGAATAAGACTGACTCAAAATCTTCAATTTATATTAATAAAGGGAAGAAAGTAATTATATAAAGGGTTATAGTAATTACTTTATTATTGTGGGAGTAAAAGGTGAAGTGATGCTTTTAGTTTCCTTTCTTAGAGTCAACTAAAGAAGAAAAAAGGAGTCAAAAGATAATGTGGCATTTCATATTTGACTAATTTCGTAAGGTTGGGACCTTTATCCAACAAGATTATAAAATTTCTATACCGAGCGAATATAAGGTGTGTTTGGAAATGGGAATGGAATTTTACTAGATGTGGAGTTTGTGGGTTTAATGTAGGGGTGTCAATGGATATTGAAAAATCGACTAAACCGACCGAATCGTACCGTACCAAACTGATTTTTAGGTTTCTTTTAATAAAATCGTAGATTTTTATATAAATTTATAATTGTACCGATAATTAGGGTAGGTTTTTTATTTTATAAAAATAAACCGAAAAAATACTGAACCGTACCGAATAAATTTACATGTGAAAAATATATTTATTATTAAGTTTAAAAATAATAAAACATTAAATTTTTCCATGGATTTTGGAATTATGAAAACAATTACAAGCCAGCAAATAATAAACACAAAATTATAATTCTCAAACCTATTATGCCACTTCCATCGAAAATAAATTATTTTCAGCATATTCACTAGCAAGACACAAGGCATTATAGCAATTATGAGTAGCAAACTACAATGTTTTGATTATATTTCCTTTCGTATGATTTAAGTTTATCTTTTTGAATATTTAATCTTCTATAGACTTTATTTTTCAGTCTCAGTCCCAGTTTGATTAATATCTTTCCACTCGTGTGATTTATATTTTCTTTATATTAATTTGTTTAGTTTCTTTTACGCTATTGTAGAGTAGTTGATGGATCTATACTCTAGCCATCTTTCATATTTTCTTAATTCATCGCCCTTTACAATGTAAAAATGTCTAGAGAGTTTTGCTAAGTCCTATAAAAGTATAGATGTTATTGCATTCTACTTTTACTAGTGACTTTTACATGACTTTTTGAAAAAAATACCGAAAATTAACCGAACCGTACCGATACCAAAGAGAAATCGATATAATTGGGACGATTTCGAAAAGTCTAATTTTGGTTATACATAATGAATAACCGAAAAATTGGTATGGTACAAAATTTACAAAATAACCGACTGGACTGAACCATTGACACCCCTAATCTATGGAGACAGGGGTACGAATTCTTCAAGATTATATTACTTGGGAATCTAGCGACACAATTTTTAACTAAAAAGATCGTCTAGAAAAGTTGTTACGTTGCTTAATTTGAGGCTATAAGATAAATTGAGCATACATACATGGGAAAGAGAAGCACTAAAAATGATGCTAGTTTTATTAGGTTTTCCCTTGTTTTTACTTTATTTTTGCAAGATGTGAAGAAAACTATTAGTATAGAAAATGTGCTTTTTCAGAAATATGAATGCATCAGAGGCGGAGTCATCCTTTTAAGATTTTGGATTATAAATTAATAATTTATATATATTCAATTAATTTTTTAAGACAAATATAGAATTCAAACCAAAGTTACTGAGTTCGGACCAGCATCCGACACTCTAACTCCGCCCCCGAACGTAGGCCTACTATGTTTGAAGTTATTCTTTTTTTTTTTGTTGTTGTTGGTAATCCAACGTCCTCGAAAGGATCCACTACTTATAAGTGAGAAACGAGAATTTAATGTTTTCCTTTTTCTATTATATTTTCCAAATATTGTAGAAAAAAATAAAATATTGTATCTGTTTTTTCCCCATGATTATTTCTTCATAAATTTATATGTTTTGTAATTTTGTTCTAGAAAACAACGGAAAATAACTCATCGTTCTTTGGAAGGGAAAATGCATAAGTACCCCTCTGATCTATATTCGGATTTTCAACTACACACTTTTTCTTTACGGGAATCCTATTACCCCCTTAAACTTATTTTAAATGAAATTATTTGCACTCTTAACGCTAACGTGGCAGAGTGTGTGTATTTCACTCTCCTACTCTCCCAAAGGAGAGTGAGAAGCAAGAAAAAATAATTTTCAGATTATTTTTTATTCTTTCTTACCATTTTTTCTTACTTTTTTTTTCCTTTTCCTTTTCCTTTTCCTTTTACTTTGTCTTTTTTCTTTTACTTTTTTTTTCTTCTCTAATTCCGGCGGATATTCATTCACTGGCGACTTTGTCTAACCGTTTTTCTTCCATTTTTTCTTTTCACACACAAATTAAACTCTCAAAAAGATCTATTCATAAGCAAAACAAAATACACTCAGATTTGGGGGAAAAATTCATCATCGAAAAACCTTTCCACGCCGGAAAAAAATGATGTATTAAAATTTTAACTGGAAAAAGTTTTCTCTCCTTATATTCGTTTTTTTTTCTTTTGCTCTTCCTTCCACTCATAAATTACACTTTCAAGAGAAATTTATTTATTTATATATATATATATATATATATATATATATATATATATATATATATATATATATATATATATATATATATATATATAAACAAAACACACTTAGATCGGGATAAAAATCTGTCGTCGGAAAAAAAAATTCACCGGAAAAAATGGTGTTTGTGAAATTCCGACGACCACCATTTTATGCCGCCGGTGACCAAAACAAAAAGAAAGAGAATGAAATAACCAAAAAAAATGAGAAAAAATAAGAAATAAGAAAAAATGATAAGAAAAAGAAAAAAGAATAAAAAAAGTACTAAAAATACATGTGGGGGCGCGTGTAGCTCACCACTTGCCAAGAGTTTGGTTGTCTAATTTTAGGGTGCAAATAATTCCATTTAAAATAAGTTTGGGGGGGTAGCAGAATTTCCGTAAAGAAAAAGTGTGTAATTGAAAATCCGGGTATAGGTCAGGGGGTACTTATGCATTTTTCCTTGTTTAGAATGAAAGACCCTAGTCATTTATGCCCAAATGCACAAAAGGGATTAGCCGATCAGCCCACAAAATGGCAATGAGTCTCACATAGTTTTCTAATTTTATCGCTTTTGTTTCACTATTACTGTCACGATCCGGAATTTTCACCATCGGGAGTCGTGATAGCGCCTACTAATGTGAGCTAGGCAAGTCAACCCTTAACTATCTACTACCTTTTTTATATTACTTCTTTTAAAACAAATATAGGGCGACAATATAAATAAAGCGGAAGTTAGGAAATAGGCGGAAGTCAACATTTATAAAGCTTAGAGTTACGTCTATTACCACTTTTAAGTTTCCGTACCCCAAAATCTGGTGTCACAGTACCACAGACTGTCTAAGAGTCACTACATACAAAAATACATAGTGTTGTTCCTGCGCAAGAGATAAAGGAAACAGGAAATAGAGATAGAGGGAGACGCCAGGGCTCGCGGATATCTACAGGTCTACCTTGGGTCTCCGGATGGACTGAAGGAAGGCCTCCAACTACTGTCTGAAATCTGCTCCGGGATCTGCACACAGTGCAGAGTGTAGTATCAGCACAACCGACCCCATGTGCTGGTAAGTGCCTGGCCTAACCTCGGCGAAGTAGTAACGAGGCTAGGACCAGACTCCAGATAAACATGTGCAGTTATATTATATATGGCGGAAAAGTAAATAGGTAATAAGCAATTAAAGCTGGGAAGGGAAACATGCCTCGGGGATACCTGATAAAGCAAAATAGCAAGGAATAAATAAGGAAGCTGACAATATAACTTCTAACACAGATAAAGAAAAGTAAAAACAACTTTCACTTTCAGTTTCCATCTTGTTATAGGCGTGCAACCCGATCCCATTTCTCATATCTTGTGGTAGGCATACCACCCGCTCCCATTTCATAATATCTTGTCGTAGGCATATCACCCACTCCCATTTCATAATACCTTGTGGTAGGCGTACTACCCGGTCCCATTTCATAATATCTTACAATTTCAAGGAATCCCAGCAACGGAAAATAATCAATATAATAACTTCCCGGCAAGGGAACACAACAATGTAATAATTTTTCCGGCAAGGGAACAACAATATTTAAATAGTCATTCCGGCAAGGGAGAATCAGCTATAACCAATCTCAACTTAGCTTGTACTCAGTTCAATTATTGAAAATGCTCAATCATAGAAGGTCATTAAGTAAAGCACCCAAGTGTCATTTAAGAACACACCAACTTTCAATTTAAGACTCACGGTCATGCTTGACACCAACGTATAGATACTCGTCACCATGCCTATACGTCGTACTCAACAAGAAACAAGCAGCAAATATGACTCAACTCCTAATCCCTTAAGCTAGGGCTAGACCAAACACTTACCTTGATGCCTTGATCACCACTCAAGTCTCAACATTATCTTTACCCCTTGATTCCACCACCAATCCGCTCGAATCTAGTCACAAGTTACTTAATTACATCAATAAGTGCTAAATGAATCAACCCCAATGCATGAAAATGAGTTTTCCCAATGTTTTACCCAAAAAGTCAAAATCACCCCCGGGCCCATGTGGTCGAAACTCGATGTTCGGACTAAAACCTGGTTACCCATTCCCTCACGAACCCAAATATATTATTTATTTTGAAATCGGACCTCAAATTGAGGTCCAAATCCCCAATTTTAGAAAAACCTAGGTTCTACCCAAAACACCCAATTTCCCCATGAAAATCTTTGATTTGAAGTTGAAATCATGTTGAAAGATGTTAAGGAGTGAAGAAAATGAGTTAGAAATCACGTACCAACGTTTTGGAGAAGAAAGGTTGGTTGAAAAATCGTCTCTTATGTTTTTGGGGTTTTGAAAAGTGAAAAATAACTGAAATTCCCGTTTATTTATACCCCTCTCAGACCCTCTATGCGGACCGCTTCAAATGGACCGCGGCCGCACAGGCCTCCCTGAAGACCTGCAATTCAGCACCTTGTGCGGACCGCACAAAGGCGACTGCGGCCGCATAGCCTCTACCGCGGACCGCACAAAGGCGACCGCGGCCGCGCTGGCCCCTCCGCGGTCTCACGCGATTTCTCGCGGACCGCACTAGAGGGTTCAGAGACGGCAACTTCTTGAACCTGCAACATCTGACTTTCTAAGCCTAAGGCATCCCGGAACCCACTCGAAACTCACCCGAGCCCTCGAAACTCCAACTCAAGTATACACACAACCTCAAAAACATCCTACGGATATATTCATTTAATCAAATTACCAAAATAACATCACGAGCATCTAATTAAACCTCGAGATCAATAAAATTTCTCAAAACTCTTTTAAACATCAAATTTCTCAATTAAGGTCCGGATCACGTCAAACGACGTCCGTTTTTAACCAAATTTCACAGGAATGACTCGAGTTATATATAAGACCTGTACCGGGCGCCGGAACCAAAATACGGGCCTGATACCATTGCTTTCTAATCAGTTTTCATTTCAAATTTCCTTAAACAAATTCAAAAAAATAATTTCACTTAAAAATTCATTTCTCGGGTTTGGGACCTCGGAATTCGATTCTGGGCAACGCCCAAGTCCCTATTTTCCTACGGACCCTCCGGGATCGTCGAATCACGGATTCGGGTCCGTTTACCTAAAAGGTTGACCGAAGTCAAATTAACTCATTTTAAAGTCAAGACTTAACATTTTTCACAGAATTTCATATTTAAGTTTTGCGGTTACGCGCCCGGACTGCGCACGCAAATCGAGGCTACTCTAAGTGAGGTTTCCAGGGCCTCGGAGGCATAGAATTCAATTAAAAATAGGTGATGGTCCTTTGGGTCGTCACAATTACTTAGTCTGGAAAAAGTCTTTTTTAATTAATGTAATAAAGAGTATTAGATAACAATTTAAAAAGAAAACATTTTTGGAGATAGCTAGAGATATAACGACTTGCCTGCGTCGAATCATAAGCTGTTGAGTCAAATAAGAAGGCTATTACATTTGATCTAATTATAATACAATTTGCTTAGACTAATGTAGTACTAATTTGGTTTCCATGTTTGTATACTTCGATAGATTTAGGAATTTGGCTATTCACTTGTTAAGACCAGCCTAATGATAAATGATTATATAAACACCCAAGCATTATTGAACACGATTTCTTCTAGAATCTAGATTGCAATTGGTAATTAAAGCATTTTAATAACTCTTACGTCATACTAAAAATTGCAAGTTACAATATTAATAATAGGCATTGACGTAATGCTGATGTCATTCTTCCGTTGATTGGATAAATTTACGACAAAGACCACTAAATAAGGTTTTGGATGATCTAGTGATCAAAGTTTAATTGAAATCTATGTAAGCTCAGAGCAAGTTGGGATTTATTCCTATTACAGACTTGAAAAAAATAGTTTCTTTTCAAGTTGAAATTCTTTATAATATCTAGACGTGTCAAGTGCATGAGTTGGGGAGCCAAGTAATTAACTTTCGCATTACACTTTTACCTATATGTTAACTAATTATAATAATGTGACTATTTACCCTAAAAATTGGATAACATTTAAACTTATAATTATAATAAAATAAAAATAATGCAGTAAAATATAAATAAGAAGAAATAGAAAGAAAGGAGAAGTGTTTTCTTCTTTCATTTTGGTGTATTTTTCCATTGCAATTACATGACCTTTTATATGCATAAAAAGTAAAGATGATGGACATAAAGTAGGAAATTTAATCTTTAAGTTATTCACAATATGGGCATCCAATGTAGCATCCCATGTAGTATCCAAAGTAGTATCCAATGTACAAACTATTCATAACACTCCCCCTTGGATGTCCATGTAAGATAATGTGCCTCATTAAAAACTTACAAAAAAATATTGGGATGTACATAGTTATTTATAATATGCATTGCTTGCTGCCTCATTAAAAACCTTACCAGGAAAACCCAGTGGGACAAAACCTTGGTTAAGGAAAAGAGTGCAGCGTGTAGTTACTCCCCTGATGAAAAATCACTTAATGTCTCGAAGACGACGCATTTCAATCTTATATATCAGCTTTTCAAATATTGAGGTTGGTAACGCCTTGGTGAACAGATCATCCAAATTATCACTTGAACGAACTTATTGTACATCTATTTCACCATTCTTCTGAAGATCATGAGTGAAAAAGAATTTCAGTGAAATATGTTTTGTTCTATCTCCTTTGATATATCCTCCTTTCAATTGAGCTATGCATGCAGCATTGTCTTCATACAATATTGTTGGAATATTCTCTTTCGAAGAAAGACCACATGTTTGCTGAATGTGTTGAGATATAGATCTTAACCAAACGCATTCTCGACTTGCTTCGTGAATGACTATTATCTCTGCATGATTTGAAGAAGTAGCAACCATAGTTTGTTTTGTCGAACGCCATGATCTGTCTGTACCTCCACTTGTAAATAAATAGCCTGTCTGAGATCGACCTTTGTGTGGATCAGACAAATATCCTGCATCTGCATAACCAATCAATGATGGCTTGGATTCATTTGAATAAAATAAACCCATATCAATGGTCTCTTGGAGGTATCTGAATATATGTTTAATACCATTCCAATGTCTTTGTGTTGGCGAAGTACTAAATCTTGCCAATAAGCTTACTGAGAAAGCTATATCTGGTCGGGAATTATTGGCAAGATACATTAATGCCCCAATTGCACTAAGATATGGTACTTCGGCACCAAGAAGCTCTTCATCATTTTCATGAGGTCGGAATGGATCTTTCTTTATATCAAGTGATCTCACAACCATCGGGGTACTCAATGGATGTGCTTTATCCATATAGAATCGCTTTAAAATCTTTTCGGTGTATGTTGATTGATGGACAAATATTCCATCTTTCATATACTCAATTTGTAGACCAAGGCAAAATTTTGTCTTTCCAAGATCTTTCATTTCAAATTCTTTCTTCAAACAGTCTACTATTTTTGGAAGTTCCCAGAAGTTCCAATGATATTTAAATCATCAACATACACGACGATTATAACAAATTCAGATCCAGACATTTTTTATAAAGACACAAGGACAAATTGGATCATTCTTGTACCCTTCTTTCAACAGGTATTCACTCAGGCGATTGTACCACATACGACCTGATTGTTTCAATACGTATAAAGATTTCTGAAGCTTTATTGAACAAGTTTCTCGAAAACTTTTATATGTTTCTGGCACTTTAAATCCCTCAGGTACTTTCATAAAAATTTCGTTGTCTAATGATCCATACAAATAGGCTGTAACAACATCCATTAGATGCATATCAAGTTTTTCTTGCACTGCCATATTTATGAGATACCTGAAGGTGATAGCATCCACCACAGGAGAATATGTCTCCATATAATCAATTCTAGGCCTTTGGAAAAACCCTTGTGCCACAAGTCGCGCTTTATATCTAACGACTTCATTTTTATCATTTCGTTTTCGCATAAAAATCCATTTATACCCTACTAGCTTTATGTCTTCAGGTGTTCGAACTATGGGTCTGAAGACTTCACGTTTTCCAAGTGAAGTTAACTCTGCCTGGATAGCGTCTTTCCATTTTGACCAATCATTTCTCTGTCTACATTCATTGACATATTTTGGTTCAAGATCCTCATCTTGTTGCATTATTTCAACAGCAACATTATAAGCAAAAATGTTATCGATAACAATATTATTTCGGTTCCATCTTTTCCCGGTTGAGACATAACTTATTGATATCTCTTCATTTTCATTATTTTCAGGTACCTGGACCTCTCCTAAGGTTTTATCATTTATTACGTCTGGGGGCTCTTCTTGAGCCACTACCTCTGTGTTATGTTCATTTTGATCACTTGCTCCTTTTCTTCTTGGAGGATTTTTATCTTTAGAACTGATTAGTCTACCACGTTTCAAGCATGGCTTAGACTGATTTGCTTTACTTAATTGTCTTGCCGGGATATCAACTCGAATTGGAGCATTAGCACCTGGAATATGTGACTTAGTCACCCTTGGTAGGTCAGTGAATGCATATGGCAATTGATTTGCAATATTTTATAAATGAATAATCTTTTGAACCTCTTGTTCACATTGATTTGTTCGAGGATCTAAATGAGACAGTGATAATGCATTTCAATCTATCTTCTTTTTCAGCTGCTTATTTTCTCCCCCTAATGTTGGATATATTGATTCATCAAAATGGCAATCAGAAAATCTTACCGTAAATAAATCTCCATTCATCGGCTCTAGATATTTTATAATAGAAGGAGATTCATATCCAATATATATCCCCAACCTTCTTTGAGGACCCATCTTTGTGCATTGTGGTGGAGCAATTGGAACATATATCGCACAACCAGAGATCCTAAGATGGGAAATATTTGGCTCCTGACCAAAAGCCAATTGCAATGGGGAGACCTTTTGATAACTTATGGGCCTTATCCGCACAAGTGCTGCTGCGTGCAAAATAGCATGACCCCATACTGAAATGGGAAGTTTTGTTCTCATAAGCATTGGTCTAGCAATTAATTGGAGGCGTTTAATCAATAATTCTTCTAGACCATTTTGTGTATGAACATGAGCAATTGGATGCTCAATTGTTATCCCAGTTGAAATACAATAATCATTAAAGGCTTGGGATGTAAACTCACCAGCATTATCAAGACGAATTGTCTTAATTGCATAATCTGGAAATTGTGCTCTTAGCTTTATTATTTGAGCCAACAATCTCGCAAATGCCATATTGCGAGTTGATAGTAAGCACACATGTGACCATCTTGTAGATGCATCTACCAAAACCATATAATATTTGAATGGTCCACATGGAGGGTGAATGGGCCCACATATATCACCCTGTATACGTTCCAGAAATGCAGGGGATTCCATCATAACTTTAATAGTTGATGGTCTAATAATTAATTTTCCTTGAGAACATGCAGCACAAGAGAATTCGTTAAATTGAAGAATCTTTTGATTCTTCATTGCATGCCCATGTGAATTCTCAATTATTTTACGCATCATATTAGAACCATGATGGCCCAACCGGTCATGCCAAATAATAAAATTATCTTGATTAGTAAACTTCTCGTTTACTATGGCATGTGTTTCAATCCTGCTAATACTTGTGTAGTATAAGCCGGAGGAAAAAGCAGGTAACATTTCAAGCACATATTTCTTACCGGACATTATTGTAGTAATATAAAGATATTCAATATTTTCATCATTTGTAGTCTCAATATGATAGCCATTTTGGCAAATATCTTTGAAACTTAATAAGTTTCTTTGAGATTTACTACAATATAGTGCTTCATTAATAGCCAAATTTGTTCCTCCTGGTAGTAATAAATTGGCTCTTCCAGAACCTTCAATTAATCTTGTACTACCGGATATTGTATTAACATTCGCTTCTTTCATTACCAAATAAGAGAAATATCTCTTATCTTTTAAAATTGTGTGTGTTGTAACACTATCCAGAAGACATATATCATCTTTATTAATCTCAAGTCCAACTGAAGACTGAGAAATTTTCATATTCTTCATAAAAAAAAACAAATAATACATCATAAGAAATATGAAAGACAAGCGAAAAAAAAACTTTAAGAAATACATTAGGAATGTAGAAACTAGCAACACATGATGCATTAGGAAAATACAGTCAAGAAAAATAAACTAGTTGCAAACATAAAAATAACAACTTTTATAGCTTCATTCCCCAGTAAGATGATTAGTTCTTCAGTCAATATCCTTAAAGAAGTCTCCAACTTCTAAATGAGTAATATTTGTTAAGCCTTCAAAATCATCATCTTTATATGCAAGATGTGCCTTAGAATCATATTTATTTGAGGGACCTGCTTCATCATCATTATTTTGAAAGGTCAAGTGTGCCTCCACATTATTTTCTTTTTTTCTTGAGGGAGGCTTGATAAAGTTTGACAAAATGTTCTGGCGTACGACAAATGCGTGCCCAATGACCTCTCATACCACATCGGTGACACATACTAGCTTTACCTTTTGAATGATTAATTTGAGAACCCTTATTGTTCTCCAATTTATTTCCACCATAATGACGATAATTGTTTCGCCCCCTGCCACGTCCACGTTTACGACCATGTCCACGACCACGGTAATTATTTTGTTTTCTTTCAAACTTATCATATGTTGCTACAGCATTCACTTCCGGAATGGAGCTGAACCGGTGGGACGAGCTTCATGATTTTTCATTAATAGAGTATTATTCTGCTCAGCCACAAGTAGGCATGTGATTAACTCAGAATATTTCTTAAAACCGTTTTCACGGTATTGTTGTTGTAGCACCACAATTGAAGCGTGAAAAGTAGAAAATGTTTTTTCCAATAAGTCCTCATCTGTGATAGTGTCTCCACATAATTTTAATAGAGAACTTACTTTAAGATAGCAGAATTATACTCACTTACGATTTTAAAGTCTTGCAACCTTAAATGTATTCACTCATACCGAGCTTTCGGTAATATCGTAAGTTTTAGGTGGTTATATCGATCCTTCAAATTAATCCATAATTCAAGTGGAACTTTTACGGTTAAATATTCAGTTTTTAACCCTTCATGTAGATGATGACGAAGGAAAATCATGGTCTTCGCTTTATCCTGATTTGATGCGTCATTTCCTTGTATAATAGTATTTCCAAAACCTTTAGCGTCAAGGTGAATTTCAGCATCAAGAACCCATGATAAATAGTTCCTTCCGGTGATGTCAAGTTCCACAAATTCAAGTTTTGATAAATTTGACATAGTGAAAACTATCATAAAAGATGAATAAGTTAGAGAAATAATTATAATAATAAACAATTAATGAAAACAAAACGATTAAGGTAAAAGAAATGAAAATAGAGCTATATCATGTTAACAATCTACTATTTCATTTTATTCTTGCCATAAAGTAAAAATTACATACTTGTTTCATTTCACTTTATATTATTGATATATATGTGTTAATAGAACTGAACGTGACTAACATATATGTGTTAATAGAATTGAACGTGACTAACATTATTTATATGTTCCAATAAATATAAAGTAATTAAAAAATTATTGCTTGTCAATTCATTTCTCACAGTTCTTCAAAATGCCTTAAAGATATGTTTTGATCCAGGGAGTCCATGACATTAGTGCATAGCTAGTTTGATGACTTTGAGGTCCTCTAAGAGTTGAGCACAGAAGGAAATATTTATTTAATCACTGCGATATACTTAAATTATTTAAGATGCCCAAGCGCACAAGTAATCTGCAAACAGTGAGCATAAGATATGTACTGCCATAAATAAGATGATTATAATGATACATACCTTAATAAAATATGGCTCAACTTAGCGGGAGTTAAGAATAAAATTAGAGCTTCATGGTTATAACGTGTAATAAAATAAAAGTAATGTAGTAAAATGTAAATAAGAAGAGATAGAAAGAAGGAAGAAGTGTTTTGTTCTTTCACTTTGGTGTATTTTTCCATTGCAATTACATGGCCTTTTATATGCATAAAAAGTAAAGATGATAGACATAAAGTAGGAAATTTAATCTTTAAGTTATTCACAACATGTGCATCCAATGTAGCATCCAATGTAGTATCCAAAGTAGTATCCAATGTACAAACTATTCATAACAATAATGTTGTTTTAAGGATACATAATTTTACTTAATACCAATTGATAAATGCAAAAAATAATAATAGAAATTAATAACAGAGCCCTCGAGCTAATTATGCAAGAACAGTTAAAATGCAATAAGCTAATAAACAAGAGAATGTAAATTAAAGAGAGAATATTGTATTGCTTTTATCTGCGTGAACTTAAGATGGTTACAAGATGATTAGGACCCTCTTTATATAGTAGAGGAATCCTATTTATGTTATAATTCTAATTACGGAAGTAAATCCCATGATTAACTAAGTAATCGTCCTTGATTTAATCTGTTCCGAGATTTACGCCATGATCTTTGGCCAGTCGCGAATATCTCTCCTTTTTGTTATTGTGCTTTGCTCGATGTTTGTCTCCTTTGGTCTCGATCGCTACTGGCCTCGATCTTCGATAAGTCCCTTGTCCTTGAACTCGGTGCTTTGCTCTCCTATCTCTCTCTGGTCCGTTACGAGACCGACCTTCGATGCAATTCCCTAACCTCGATCAAATAGTAAAATCGGGTAGGCCCGGTTTAACCGTATAAGAATAGCCCCCTTGTTTCTTGGAGTGTAATGAGAAGAAACGAATTGAGCCTTCAATTTTGTACTTCGACCTATGGGGAGTGACTAAAACGTCCCCTCGGTTCGCATGTCAAGGCATTAAATGCCTGTCAGTTGATGTCCGCCATTACTAATTTTAAACCGTCACCTTTTTCCTATAAATGTGCTTTCCTTCTCTTTTGTTCAAACTTTACCCTTAATCTCCACCCTAATCTTCAAAGCTTTTCGCTTCCTTCCAACCCTTTCGTGCTGCATCTAAGGGTGACCTTGAGCAGGTCAAGAAAGACTATCATTGGGAGAAGAAAGAAGCGGTGATTTCGACTCCTAAGGAAGATATCACTACCCACATGAAAGGGATTCTAAGTGTTTACACTTACCCTTTCACGCTGGGCCCTGTCGATCCCGTTATCATCAACTTCTACTGCTAATACCAAATAACCCTATGTCAGATCCAAGCTTCCTTTTGGCGGATTTTCATTTTGTTACGATTTTTTGCGAGCAAAAAAGAAGGGACGCATTTGACCCTTGACCACCTTATCAGGCTGTATAGGCCCCGTCTTTTTCAAGATGGGTTGATAAAACTTCAGCGTCGGGCCACCAAGGTATTGTTCTCGAGCATAGACGAGGATAAGGATCGAGGGTAGATAGGTCGGTCCGTTCGAGTGAAGACTTCCCCTAATTCCGGCAGAGAAGATTCCATTTCCTGAGAAATGGAATATGAAGCGTAAGTTCAATTCTTCCTTTAGCTTCTATTTACTGTCTTGTTTCTTTTACTTTTCCTCATTGGCATCTTTTTCTATGGTGTAGCGGTCGTTTGGATACGTGGTGCGATTCTAAACCTCGAGAGCTGGGTTCGGACCCTAGCTTCGACCTCTTCATATGCTGAACGCTCATGGCGCGATCTAGCAAGGGGTCGATGGGAGGCCAAAAATCACGGTAAGCCTTTTTCTTTACGTATCTTATGGCCTTAAAATGTTTCTTTCTTATACTCACTTGTTTTCCTTTCATACAGGCCTCAGGAAAGATGATGTCATAAGGCCCGCGTCCGACGGGGAGGAGGTTTCACCCCCGGTCCCGAAGCCGTCGAATGAGAAAAAAGAAAAAGGGTCTTGCCCTATGATACTCCGAAGCCCAAGAAGAGCAAGGCTCACAGGTTGAAGAAAAACACAGCCGTCATGCCTGCTGATGTAGCTTAGAGACTAAGGGAGGAAGAAGAGGAAAATGAAGATACCAACTTCGAGCTAGTAGCTCGAACGAAGAGGAGCGCCGAGGCCCCAAAGGCAGCTGAGCTGTGATGATCGAGGAGGTTCAGCTTTGGACTGAGGAGATCTTGGAAGATGGCCCGAGTAAAGTCCCCGAGTCATTGGAGGTTGAAGACGTCTCCCACAGAAATGAGCAATCGGTGGGTATGCCTGAAGGGGCTAGCTCAAAGGCCCTTCGAAATGAAGAGAACGCCCCAAGTGACTTGCTTGGGGCAATAGAAATTGGTGATTCGCCGCCCCTCCCTACATTTTCCGAGGGGAAAATTCAGGAAACTCGAGCCATGGAGATCCCCTATGTGGGAATGGCCCACGAAGAGGAGGACCTTTTCCGTGGTTGCTTCACGGGAGTCGAAGATGCTACCGACCTAGGTGATGCATCGAGTCTCTTCAATGAGGCTTAATGACTTCTTAGCCGGGTTTCCCTTCATCAATATTGCACTTGCATTTATTTCTTCTTGCCTGATTTCCTTTCTTTCTTCATAGGCCTTGATACTTCATTGGGAAGCATTTTCTAAATCCCGAGCAAAGCTGAGCTGGTGCGAGGCCGATCTTAAAAGGCTCATGAAGGAGAGAGATACCCTCAAACTTCTCAGTAGGCAAAAAGAAGAGGAGATTAAGGGCCTCCAAGCAGAATTGGAAACAACTCATAAAGAGCAGACCGTCCTGATATAGCATGTAATGAAAAATTTTGGAAACTCGATATATCAATTCGGGAATGACGACTAACACTTTGATCCTGCAGGTTCAGCAGAAGGCCAAAAAGATCAAGCAGCTTCGTGAGGAGGCCAACATGATTAAGGCGGAGACTTTAGGGTGGAAGCAAAACCTGGTCCGCCTTGCCTCAGAGAAAGATACTGCTCGAGCCCAATTGTCATTGACCGAATGTCAACTCCAAACATGAAGGAGGAAAGCTCGGCCCAAGCCAAGAAAATTGAGGATCTAGAGGCTCGGTTGGCCACCAAACTTTCAAAGGCCACGTCTAAGGCAGAGAAGGTAAAGGCTTAAGCGAAGGCGATCGTGGCCGTCTATTTAGCCGATGCTGAAGGTGCTCAAATTTGAGCAAAGGAAGTGGCTGCACCGCTCATACTCGATCATACTGGGCTATCAAGTATGCCAAATACCAGTCTCTGAGTGAGACTCTCGAGGAGATTCGTGCTCGTGGCTTTGACCTTGTTGTCGATATCGAGAACGTGAAAGTACTCCAGGGCGAAGCCAAAGTGTTGCTCTTTTCTAATGATGATGATTTCAGGAGTGAGAGTGAATCCGAGAGTAGAGGGGACTCTGTTGACGAAGACGCAGCTCCTGAAGAAAATTAGGCACTTAGGATCTTTTCCCTTTTTTTGAATTTTTTGTGTAGGATCCTGACCGATCCATGTAAATATTTTCATATATATAAAGCGTTTCCTTTCTTATCTAGACTTTTGCCTTGTGAAAATTCCAATTTGCTTTTCGCCTTATGACAATTTTGATACATTTCATACCTTGTGAGGATTTTGGCTCACTTCGTGCCTTGCGAAAATTTTGTTTGTGGATCTGAAACTTAGGCATCGAGTGAGTACTTGCTCGAACTCGAAGCAAAAAAACCCGTAGATTTTAGTTGAGTGAGGGTGGATTCTCGAACTCAAAAAATATAATGGCCCTTAGGCTCTTGAATTGGAAAGATATGGCCTTAAAAGAGTGGCTTTTTTCCCTTTTAGGCTTAAAAAGTTTAATCGTATAAACATTTATCATGCCTTAGCACAAAGTAAGTCTGCACCCGTTGGGTTTTTTTGGGGTTTAGTGTTATCGAAACTATTTGCTTTTTTGTGCCTTAGTACAATTTTATTTAGTGCTAAATTGTTCAAAGGTTTGAACAGTTCGATACCCCTTAGGGGTTTTTGAGGGCTGACGTTGTTAAAATCTTTTGGTTATTTTGCTGAGGGTAGTCTTTATAACCTGTTTATAAAAGTATTCGAAGGCCTGTTTTCATTACTGAATCGGACGTCTCCGAACCATGTTAGTTTGGCCGTAGCTTTAGGATTTGACTCTTGGGCTTATTTCCTAATTATACTTTGAAGTTGTTTGAAGTGTCAGTCCCCGAGTGGGGCGGCCTTGGCCTAAAAATCGAGGATTGCCTTTTTAAGGTCTTATGGTCTCAAAGTTTAATAATTCGAGCATGTCAATTTTTGGATGGTAGTCCCCGAGTACAGGGTTGATTGCTAGAGCTTTAGTTGCGATTGACACTTGAGCCAGCTTCCGCAATAGATCATAAGTATAAAATTGTAAAGTAAAAATTTCACTAAGGCATGGAACATCTGGTAAGGAAAAAATACTTCTTTCAATAGATCATTCATGCATATATGTTTTGCCATTAGGGCTCGAGTAATCTACATAGGAACTACTCATTTGACCGTTTGGCCCTTTACAAAATTTACCTATGGAGATCCTGTCGACACGAAGTATTTTCCTTGAAAACATAACATCTGAGGGCGATGCCCCCAAGTATTCGAGGTTGATTGTAAAGAAGCCTAGGATACTGTTGAATTTCTCTAAGTTAGCATGAACAATGGTTGCCTCGTTAAAGACCGTGACGGAAAAACTCATTTGGGATAAAAATCGGTCGTAGGGAAAAAGAGTGCAACGCGTGCTTTCAGACCTAAGGACTTCATTTTTTAGAGAGAACTTTGCCACATTCGATCGAACACCTGCAACAAGTTAGTATAAAATACAAATGAAAAAGGATAAGGTCATACCTTAGTAATAATATCATTTGAGGAGTAATATGTTCCAATTATTTAGCAATTGTTCATCGTTCATCGTGCCATGTTTGTAAGATCTTTTTTTGACGATGTTGAGGACCTGATACGGTCCCTCCTAGTTTGGACCGAGATTTCCCTCAGTTGGGTCTTGAGTATTGATGGTGTCTTTTCTTAGAACTAAGTCCCCAATTTCGAAATGTCGAAGATTGGCTCTTCGATTTTAATATCTTTCAATTCTCTATTTCTGGGCGGCTATTCGAACAAGGGAGGCTTCTCATTTTTCATCTAACAATTCGAGGCTTGTATTCATAGCCTCATGATTTGGCTCTTCCGTTATGTATCGAAACCTGATGCTAGGTTCCCCGACTTCGACCAAGATCAGAGCTTCGACACCATATACTAAGAAGAACGATGTTTCCCCTGTACTAGATTTTGTCGTTGTTCATGCCCAAAGGACTTCGGGCAAAATTTCTCTCCATTTTACCTTAGCGCCATTCAACCTTTTCTTTAGATTCTGAATGATGGTCTTGTTTGTCGATTCGGCCTATCCGTTCCCACTAGGATGATATGGCGTCGACAAGATCCTTTTTATCTTGTGATTTTTGAGGAACTTTGTTGTTTTTGCTGTCGATGAATTATTTTCCATTGTCGCATACGATCTCGGCGGGTATACCGAATTAGCATATGATGTGATCCCAAATGAAGTCTATGGCTTCTTTTTCTCTTACTTCCCCAAAAGCTTGTGCTTCAACTCACTTAGAGAAATAGTCAGTCATAAATAAAATAAATTTAGCTTTACCTGGGGCCAATGGCAGAGGGCCGACGATATCCAATCCCTATTTCATGAACGACCATAGGGATAGGACTGAATGAAGTTTCTCTCCGAGCTGGTGCATCATCGGTGCATGTCTTTGGCATTTGTTGCATTTTCAAACAAACTCCTTAGTATCTTTTTCCATATTTGACCAGTAGTACCCCGCTCTGATGACTTTGTGAACTAGTGATTCGGCACCAAAATGGTTCCCGTAAGTACCCTCGTTAATTTCTCGTAGGACGTAGTCGGTGTCTCCCAGACCCAAACATATTGCCAATGGTCCATCGAACATCTTTCTGTATAATGTTCCATCTTCGGCCAATGTGAATCGTGCAACCTTTGTTCGCAGAGTCCTTGATTCCTTATGGTCCGATAGAAGCTTTCCATTTTTTAGATACTCGATATATTTGTTCCTCCAATCCCAAGTTAGGCTTGTGGAGTTTATTTCGGCGTGTCCTTCTTCAACTACTGACTTTGAAAGTTGTACGACAGTCCCCGAGCTAATTTCATCATCTTCGACTGATGATCCCAAATTTGCAAGGGCATCGGCCTCACTGTTCTGTTCTCGGGTACATGATGTAGGGTCCATTATTTAAACCGGTGTACGGTTACCTGCAGTTTGTCCAGGTACCTCTGCATTCGATCTTCTCGAAACTCAAAGGTCCTGTTGACTCGGTTAAACCACATGTAGGGAGTCACACTTGGCCTCGATGACCTCTACTTCCAAGCTTTTAGCCAGCTCAAGACCTGCAATCATGGCCTCATACTCGGCCTCGTTGTTAGTCAACTTAGGTGTTTTGATATATTGTCTAATTGTATTGCCTGTGGGTGGCTTCAAAATGATGCCTAGCCCGGACCCCTTCACATTTGAGGCTCCATCTGTGAAAAGGGTCCACACCCCCGAAGATGTACCTATTTTTAACAAAAATTCTTTTTCAACCTCTGGTACGAGGGCCGGCGTGAGGTCGGCCACGAAGTCTACTAAGATTTGAAACTTGATGGTCGTTCGGGGTTGATACTCGATATCATACCCGCTAATTTCGACGGCCCATTTAGCCAATCAGCCCGAGAGTTCGGGCTTGTGCATAATATTACGAAGAGGATAAGTGGTCACCACACAAATTGGGTGGCATTGAAAATACGGTTTTAATTTCCTAGAGGCACTTATTAGAACAAGCGCTAATTTTTCCAAGTGTGGGTACAGGGTCTTGGCTTCGCTAAAGTTCGGCTAACATAGTAAACAGGAAATTGCGTACCTTGCTCTTCCCGAACTAGGACACCACTTACCGCAACTTCCGAGACTGCCAAATATAAGTAAAGTTGCTCATCCGCTTTCGTAGTGTGAAGTAAATGGTGGGCTTTAAAGATAATCCTTTAATTCTTCCAATGCCTGTTGGCATTCCAGGGTCCAAGAGAAATTATTCTTTTTTTTGAGCAGTGAGAAGAACCGGGGACTTTGATCTGAAAACCTCGAGATAAACCGGCCTAAGGCGGCTATCTACCCTGTTAGTATTTGTATGACCTTAATGCTATCCATGACCGTGATGTATTCGATCTCCTTGATTTTACCGGGGTTGATATCGATCCCCCGATTTGACATCATAAAGCCGAGGAACTTGTCCGAATCGACCCCGAATGCACATTTCTCAAGATTGAGCTTCATGTTGTATTTTCTCAATATGTTGAAATTTTCTTGCAAATGTGTTAAATGGTCCTCTATGCGTAAGGACTTAACAAGTATATCATAAATACATACCTCCATTGATTTACCTATTTGCCCTTCAAACATTCGATTCACTACGCATTGGTAAGTAGCACCAGCATTGTTTAGGCCAACCGACATTACATTATAAGAATAGGTGCCATACTTAGTGATGAATGAAGTCTTTTCCTGATCTTCCGGGTTCATCTGGATTTTATTATACCCTGAGTAAGCGTCGAGAAAACTAAGGATCATGGCCGGTCGTGGCATGGATCATGCGATCGATATTCGATAGAGGAAAAGAGTCTTTGGGACATGCTTTATTTATATCCTTATAATCTATGTACATTCTAAGTTTGTTCCCCTTCTTGGGGACTACAAATTTGTTTGTTAACCATTCGGTATATTTTACTTCCCGAATGGATCCTCTTTTGAGAAATTTGGTTACCTCGTCCTTGATGAATGCATGTTTTACCTCGGACTGGGGCTTTTTCTTTTATATTACCGGTCTAAACTTCGGGTCCAGGTGTGATGTCAGTCGTCGCATGAGTTACCGCTCCGTTTTCCTCATTTCTGCTTCTTTATGCTTTGTTATCTGTATTTTGTGGTATCCGGTTAGTCGGATCGAATCCGGAATGATTTTGGTAAGGTTTGAGACACTTAGTCTTTTTTAAGGAAGTTTGAGTTGAAAAAGTCAACCGAACGTTGACTTGTGTGTTAGAGGGATCGGATGCAAGTTTTGATGGTTCGGTTAGCTTCGGGAGATGATTTATGACTTAGGAGTGTGATCAAAATGGGTTTTGGAGGTTTGGAGTAGTTTTAGGCTTGAATCGGCGAAGTTGATATTTTGGCGATTTCCGGTTGATAGGCGCGATTTTGATATAGGGGTCAGAATAGAATTCCAAGAGCTGCAGTATCTCCGTCGTGTCATTTGGGATGTGTGTGCAAATTTTCAGGTCATTCGGACGTGGTTTGGTTGGGTTTTTGATCAAAAGCGGAATTTGGAAGATTTTAGAAACATAGGCTTGAATCCGAGGTGTTTTAGTTGATTTGATGTTGTTTGAAATGTTTTGATGATTGGAACATGTTTGTATAAGGTATTGGGTTATGTTTGTGCTTTTGGTTGAGGTCCCAGGGGCCTCGGGGTGATTTCGGATGGTAGACGGAAGAGTTGAGATGTTAGTGCAGCTGCTGAAGTTTTGCTGTTTCTAGTGTTTTCGCACCTGCGGTTTGGGGACCGCAGGTGCGGCGCCGCATATAAGAGAGAAGGGCCGCAGAAGCAGATTTTGAAAGGATGCTAGGAATCACAGAAGCCGACAGGATGGTCGCATCTGCGGAGTTGTAGATGCGAAAGACTTATCGCAGATGCGACTTTTGGGTTGTTAGTGATTTCCGCAGAAGCGGAGGATTTAACTGCAAATGCGGTACCGTAGATGCGGTTTAAGGACCGTAGATACGGCTTTGCCTGGGCAGAACATATAAGTTATTTCATTTCGCGAGATTTAGCTATTTCACCATTTTTGACTTCGTCTTGGGAGCTTCTTGGACGATTTGAGAGGGAGATTTCAAGAGAACTTCATTGAGGTAAGGAATTTGGACCGAAAACTTGTTCCTATGGTATTATTTCATGGATTAGGGCTAGAAATTATGAAAATCAAAGGTTAAAATTGGGAAAACTAGGGCTTGAATACTTAGGCCTTTAATTGTGGATTTGAAGGACCATTTGGGGTCGGATTTGAGAACTTTTCATATGTATGAACTCGTGGGAAGATAAGGAATATATTGATGTGAAAATTTCTGATTTTGGAGACGTGGGCCCGGGGGTCGGGTTTTGGTAATTTCGGGATTTGTGCCCTTTGTTGATTGTTTTCGCTTGGGCTTTATTTCCTTAGCATACTTTGACATCCTCATTCTGATTTAGGATAGATTCGACGTGCGTGGAGGCCGATTCGAGGGGCAAAGGCATCGCGAGCTAGAGATTTAGCCGGTTTGAGGTGAGTAATGGTTGTAAATGATGTTCTGAGGGTTCAAAACCCCGGATTGCACATCGTAGTGCTATATTGAGGTAATGCACATGCTCGATGACGAGCGTGGGGTCGTGCACTATGGGGATTGTGACTTTGTCCGTCCCGGTTGATGATTGTACTACATGTTTGACTGAAAACTATTTGCTATCATCATTATTTGGGTTGAATGCCATATTTGGGCTTCGTGCCAACTATTTGAACCCTTCGGTGATTTTTATTGATATTTCCTCACTGTTTTGACTTTATACTTGAACTCAGTCATATTATTTTCCACTGTTTTACTACTCAGCCATGTTTACTTAGTTTTAATACTTAAATGACATTTGAATTGATGTTTGGGCTGAGAAACACTGTTTTACTATTGCCCGAGGGGCTTGCGAGTATTTTTTACTGAGTAAAGCCGAGGGCCTGATATATATATATATATACGCCACGAGGTGGCTTGATTGATATGAGGCCGAGGGCCTAGTGATGATGTCACAAGGTGGCTTGATATTGCGCTTGGGCCGTATGGGGCCCCTCCAGGAGTCTGCAGACCCCCAGTGAATGTAAGTATCCATTGTGATGTGAGATTGAGCCTGAGGGGCTGGTATTGTTCTATTTGATTGAGCCCGAGGGGCTGGTACTATTTTAAAATGTTGCCCGAAGGGCGAATTTGTTGATATTGTGCCAGAGGGACGAGCCTTTATGTGTTTACTTTTCATAATTGATTGTCAATTACCTGCTTGATCATTGAAAAGGCTTTCATGAAACTACATTTGAGATAAAGTATTTTACCTATCTTTCACTGATTTACTGTTTTTACTTGGTTTTACTGCTTCATTATAGAATGCTTTGCGCCTTACGTGATTTCTTGCTTTTCGTCTTTATTTAAATTTATTACTCACTGAGTTGGAGTACTCACTTTACTCCCTGCACCCCTTTGTGCATATTCAGGCGTTGCTGATCCTGCCAGTGCGAGTTGATAGGTCCCGGCGGACATTCAGAGTTCACGATGTAGCTGCTTGATGTCCGCAGACCTGTGTTTCTCCCTCTTTATCATTTCCATCTCATATTAGACTTTTGTACTAGTTGTAGACCTTTCAGACTTGTATTAGGTTTTATATATGCTCATGACTAGTGACACCCCGGTTAGGGCTGTGTATGGGTGTTCTTCCGCGTATTTATGTTATCATTGTTATTTCGGATTTATTTTATCATGATTAGACCGTTTCTTAAATGCTTAACTATTAATAGTTGGAAAATGGGAAGTGTCGGCTGGCCTTATCTTCACGAGAGGCGCCATCACGACCGGGTCCGGGTTTGGGTCGTGACAAGTTGGTATTAGAGCCTAGGTTACATAGGTCTCACGAGTCATGAGCAAGTTTAATAGAGTCTCGCGGATCGGTACGGATACATCTGTATTTATCCTCGAGAGGTTGCAGAACCTTTAGGAAAAACTTTATATTCTTGAAATTCTTGTCGTACGAACTTGTTGAACCGAGTACTAAACTTTTGTTAATCTATTCTCTTACAGATGGTGAGGACACGCGCTACTGGCCGGGGTGGACGACCCCCAATACCACCATCTGTGGCCACCAGTGGTCGAGGACGTGGCTGTGGTTGTGGTAGGGGCAGAGCAGCTAGAGCAGCACCTGCAGATCCTCCAGTTGCCCAGTTCAGGATCAGGTCCCAGTTATGGATGCTCTTGCAGCACCAACTCAGGCACCAGCTGTGCCCATCGTGATTACAGGTCTTCAGGAGGCCTTGGCACAGATCTTATCAGTTTGTACTGGCCTAGCTCATGTGGTTTCAGCCACTACAACCGCAGCTACTTCTCAGGCCGGGGGAGGCAATCAGACTCCCGCCACTCGTACACCTGAGCAGGTCGTGCATGGACTTCAGACACCGGGGGTGCATCTAGCCCATCCGGTTGCAGCTGCTCAGGACTATGTAGTTCCTGTCATGCCAGAGGATGAGCAGCGTAGGTTGGAGATGTTTGGTAGATTAAAGCTTCCGACCTTCAGTGGCGTAGAGGACAAGGATGCCCAGGGCTTTTTGGATAAGTGTTAGAGGATACTTCGTACTGCCGGTATTTTGGAGACTAGCGGGGTCGCTTTTACTACTTATCAGTTTTCAGGAGCTGCTTTCACTTGGTAGGAGGATTTTGAGAGGCGTAGGCCTGTTGGTGCAGCACCCCTTACTTGGCAGCAGTTCTCTGTTCTCTTTCTAGAGAAGTATGTGCTGCAGTCTTGCAGAGAGGAACTGCATAGGTAGTTTGAGTGGTTGTGATAGGGGGATATGACTATGTCACAGTATGAGTTGAGGTTTTCTGAGTTTGCTCGTCATGCCATCTGGTTGGTTCCGACAGATCGAGAGAAGATCAGGAGGTTTGTTGATGGTCTTACTTGTCAGCTCCGTATTCTCATGACTAGGGAGAGGGTGAGTGGTGCTACGTTCGAGGAGGTTATTGATATCGCCCGTGAGATTGAGTATGTTTGACATCAGGAGCGAGAGGAGAGAGAGGCTAAGAGGCCTCGAGGATGTGGCAACTATAGTGGTGCTCCTTTGAGGAGCCAGTTTCAGCACAACAATGGCCGTTCATTCAGGCCTGCTCAGTCAGCTCGCCCAGGTTATCATGGTGCATCTTCGGGTCATGGTTATCATGGTTCTCCATAGGGCTAGTCATCACTTAGTACCCTTCCAGCTCAGAGCTCATCTCGTGCTCCATCAGCTCAGGGCTCTTCTATGCCGAGTGCATCTGCTAGTCACTCTAGTGCGAGGGGTTCCCTTTAGTCCCCTTTTCCAACACCTGGGAGTTTTTTTGAGTGTGGTAAGATAGGTCACATGTGGAGGTAGTGTCCTCGTCATTTTGCTAATTCATCCCAGCAGAGGGGTCAGTCATCGGCTTTAGCACCAATTGCTTCATCACCACCCGCTCCGCCAGCTAGGGGTGGAGGTCAGTCAGTCAGGGGTCGCACCAGAGGTGGAGGTTGATCAGGGGGCGGTCAGGCCTATTTCTATGCACTCCCAAGCAGGCCCAATGCTATCGCTTCAGATGTTGTTATTACATGTATTGTTTCGATCTACCACAGAGATGCCTCTGTATTTTTTGATCCCAGTTCCACCTTTTCTTATGTGTCATCATACTTTGCTTATTATTTGGGGACGCCCGAGAGTTTCTTGATTTACCTGTTCATGTATCTACCTTTGTAGGCGACACTGTGGTTGTAGACCGTGTGTACATGTCGTGTGTGGTGACTATTAGGGGTCTAGATACCCGTGTGGATCTTTTATTATTGTGTATGGTGGATTTTGATGTCATTTTGGGCATGAATTGGCTATCTCCGTGTCGTGCTATTTTGGACTGTCATGCTAAGACAGTCACATTGGCTATGCCGGGTGTGCTGTGGATTGAGAAGCGAGGTGTGACTGATTATGTTCCCAGTAGAGTGATCTCATTCTTGAAAGCCCAGCGTATGGTTGGGAAGGGTTGTCTTTCGTATCTAGCATTTGTGAGGGATGTCAGAGCTGATGCTCCCAGTATTGATTTTGTTCTAGTTGTGAGGGATTTTCCTGATGTGTTTCTTGCAGACCTGTCGGGCACGCCACTAGACAGGGATATTGATTTTGGTATTGACCTGGTGCCGGGCACTCAGCCCATTTCTATTGCACCGTATTGTATGGCACCAGCATAGTTGAAAGAATTGAAGGAGCAGCTTCAGGAACTCCTAGATAAGGGGTTCATTCAGTCTAGTGTGTCACCTTGGGGTGCGCCAGTTCTGTTTGTGAAGAAGAAGGATTGCACAATGAGAATGTGCATTGATTATAAGCAATTGAACAAGGTCACAATTAAGAACAAGTATCCTTTGCCTCGGATTGATGATTTATTCGACCAACTTCAAGGAGTGAGAGTGTTCTCCAAGATTGATCTCCATTCAAGTTATCACCAGTTGAAGATTAGGGACTCGGATATTCTTAAGATAGCTTTCAGGACCCGATATGGTCATTATGAGTTCTTGGTGATGTTTTTTGAGCTGACCAATGCCCTAGCAGCGTTCATGCATTTAATGAACAACGTGTTCCGGCCTTATCTTGATTTATTTGTCATAGACTTCACTGATGATATTCTGGTGTATTCCCATAGTCATGAGGAGCACGCGGAGCATTTGAGAGTTGTGTTGTAGAGATTGAGGGAGGAGAAGCTTTATGCAAATCCAAGTGTGAGTTTTGGCTCAGTTCAGTGTCTTTCTTGGGTCACGTGGTATCCAGCGAGAGTATTCAGGTTGATCCAAAGAAGATAGAGGTGGTTCAGAGTTGGCCTAGATCGTCCTCAGCCATAGAGATTCACAGCTTTCTCGGTTTGGAAGGCTATTATTGCCGGTTTGTTCAGGGATTCTCATCTATCGCATCGCCCTTGACCAAGTTGGGTACTTTATTTGTATGGCCGTACGTGTGTGAGGAGAGCTTTCAGAAGCTCAAGATAGCTTTGACCATAGCTCCAGTGTTAGTTTTGCCATCAGCTTCAGGTTCATATACCGTGTATTGTGATGCTTCGAGACTTGGGATTGGTTGTGTATTGATGCAGGAGGGTAGAGTTATTGCTTATGCTTCTCTTCAGTTGAAGCCCCATGAGAAGAACTACCCCATTCATGATTTGGAGTTGGCTACCATAGTTCACGCATTGAAGATTTGGAGGCATTACTTGTATGGTGTATCTTATGAGGTGTTCACTAATCATCGCAGTCTCCAGCATTTGTTCAAGCAAAAGGATCTTAATTAGGAAGGCAACGGATATGGTTGGAGTTGCTTAAGGATTATGATATCACTATATTGTACCATCCGGGAAAGGCCAATGTGGTGGTCGATGCTTTGAGCCGAAAGGTAGTGAGTATGGGGAGTTTGGCATATATTCCAGTTGGGGAGAAACCTCTTGCGGTTGATGTTCAGGCCTTGGCCAATCGTTTCGTAAGGTTAGATATTTTGGAGCCCAGTCGAGTATTGCTTGTGTGGTTTCTCGGTCTTCCTCATATGATAGCATCAGAGAGCGCCGGTATGATGATTCGCACTTGCTTTTCCTTAAGAACAGAGTTCTGCATGATGATGCTAGAGACGTGACCATTGGTGATGATGGGGTGTTGAGGATGCAGGGCAGGATCTGTATGCCCAATGTGGATGGGATTCGGGAGTTGATTCTGGAGGAGGCCCATAGCTCGTGGTATTCCATTCATCCGGGTGCTGCGAAGATTTATCAAGATTTGAGGCAGCACTATTGGTGGAGAAGAATGAAGAAAGATATTGTGGGATTTGTAGCTCAGTGTCTCAATTGTTAGCAGGTGAAATGTGAGCATCAGAGACCTGGTGGTTTGCTCCAGCAGATGGTCATTCCTGAGTGGAAGTGGGAGAGGATCACTATGGACTTTGTTGTTGGACTTCCACGGACTTTGAAGAAGTTCGATGCTATTTGGATGATTGTGGATCGACTGACCAAGTCCGTGCACTTCATTCCTATGTGTACTACCTATTCTTTAGAGCGGTTGGCAGAGATCTATATCTGGGAGATTGTTCGTTTGCATGGTGTTCTGGTTTCTATCATTTCAGATAGAGGTACTCAGTTTACTTCACAGTTTTGGAGAGTCGTGCAGAGAGAGTTGGGTACTCAGGTTTAGTTGAGCACAGCTTTTCACTCTCAGACGGACGGGCAGTCCGAGCGCACTATTCAGATATTAGAGGACATGTTGCGTGCTTGTGTCATTGATTTCGGAGTGTCATGGGATCAGTTTCTACCGCTTGCAGAGTTTGCCTATAATAATAGCTACCAATCGAGTATTCAGATGGCTCCATATGAGGCTTTGTTTGGGAGGCAGTGTAGATCTTCAGTTGGTTGGTTTGAGCCGAGTGAGGCTAGGCTATTAGGGACTGATTTGGTGCAGGATGCTTTGGAGAAGGTGAAAGTGATTCAGAAGAGGCTTCGTACAGCACAGTCGAGGCAAAAACATTATGCTGATAGGAAGGTTCGAGATGTGTCCTACATGGTTGGCGAGAAGTTTCTGTTGAAGGTTTCACCCATGACGGGTGTTATGAGATTTGGAAAGAAAGGGAAATTGAGTCCGCGGTTCATTGGGCCTTTTGAGGTACTTCGAAGGATTGGGGAGGTGGCTTACACGCTTGCTTTGCCACCCAGCTTGTCGAGTGTGCATTTGGTATTTCATGTTTCTATGCTCCGGAAGTATATTAGGGATCCGTCTCATGTTGTGGATTTCAGCATGGTTCAGTTGGATGATGATTTGACTTACGATGTGGAGCCAGTAGCTATTTTGGGTCGTCAGGTTCGAAAGTTGAGGTCAAAGGATATAGCTTTAGTGAAAGTGCAGTGGAGAGGTCGGCCCGTGGAGGAGGCAACCTGGGAGACCGAGCAGGAGATGCAGAGCAGATATCCTCACCTGTTTGAGGCTTCAGGTATGTTTCTTGATTCGTTCGCGGACGAACGTTTGTTTAAGTTGGGGAGGATGCGATGACCCAGCCAGTCGTCTCATGAGTTAGAGCTCTGTTTTCCCTATTTCTGCTTCTTTATGCTTCGTTATCCGTGTTTTGTGGTATCGGGTTGGTCGGATCAAATCCGGAATGATTTTGGTAAGGTTTGAGACACTTAGTCTCTTTTAAGAAAGCTTGAGTTGGAAAAGTCAATCGGATTATGTCTTGTGTATTAGAGGGCTCGGATGCGAGTTCCGATAGTTTGGTTAGCTTCGGGAGGTGATTTATGACTTAGGAGTGTTATCGGAATGGGTTTTGGAGGTTTGGAGTAGTTTTAGGCTTGAATTGGCGAAGTTGATATTTTGGCGATTTTCGGTTGATAGGCAAGATTTTGATATATGGGTCGGAATGGAATTCAGAGAGTTGCAGTAGCTCCGTCGTGTCATTTGGGATGTGTGTGCAAATTTCAGGTCATTCGGACATGTTTTTTTGGGTTTTTGATCAAAAGCGAATTTGGAAGATTTTAGAAACGTAGGCTTGAATCCGAGGTGTTTTAGTTGATTTGATGTTGTTTGAAATGTTTTGATGATTGGAACAAGTTTGAATAAGGTATTGGGTTATGTTTGTGCTTTTGGTTGAGGTCCCGGGGGCCTTGTGGTGATTCGGATGGTTGACGGAGGAGTTGAGATGTTAGTGCAGCTGCTGAAGTTTCGATGCTTCTAGTGTTTTCGCACCTGCGGTTTGGGGACCGCAGGTGCGGCACCGCATATGCGAGAGAAGGGCCACAGAAGTGGATTTTGAAAGGATGTTAGGAATCACAGAAGAGGACAGGATGGCCGCATCTGCGGAGTCGCAGATGCGAAAGACGTATTGCAGATGCAAGTTTTGGGCTGTTAGTGATTTCCGCAAAAGTGGAGGATTTAACCGCAAATGTGGTACCGCAGATGCGGTTTAAGGATCGCAGATGTGGAAAGGCCTGGGAAGAACATATAAGTTATTTCATTTCGCGAGATTTAGCTATTTCACCATTTTTGACTTCGGCTTGGGAGCTTCTTGGACGATTTGAGAGGGGGATTTCAAGAGAACTTCATTGAGGTAAGAAATTTGCACCTAAAACTCGTTCCTATGCTATTATTTCATGGATTAGGGCTAGAAATTATGGAAATCAAAGGTTAAAATTGGGGAAACTTGGGCTTGAGAACTTAGGCCTTTAATTGTGGATTTGAAGGACCATTTGGGGTCAGATTTGAGAACTTTTGATATGTATGAACTCGTGGGGAGATAAGGAATCTCTTGATGTGAAAATTTCTGATTTTCGAGACATGGGACCAGGGGTTGGGTTTTGGTAATTTCGGGATTTGTGCCATTTGTTGATTGTTTTTGCTTGGGCTTTGTTCCCTCAGCATACTTTGGCGTCCTTGCTCTGATTTTGGATAGCTTCGACGCGCGTGGAGGCCGATTCGAGGGGCAAAGGCATCGCGAGCTAGAGATTTAGCCGGTTCGAGGTGAGTTATGATTGTAAATGATGTTCTGAGGGTTCGAAAACCCGGATTGCATATCATAGTGCTATATTGAGGTGAGGCATATGCTCGATGACGAGCGTGGGGTCGTGCACTATTGGGGATTGTGACTTAGTCCGTCCCGGTTGATGATTTTACTGCGTATTTGACTGAAAACTATTTGCTATCATCATTATTTGGGCTGAATGCCATATTTGGGCTTCGTGCCAACTATTTGAATCCTTCGGGGATTTTTATTGATATTTCCTCACTGTTTTGACTTTATACTTGAACTCAGTCATGTTATTTTCCATTGTTTTACTACTCAGCCATGTTTACTCAGTTTTAATACTTAAATGATATTTTAAATGATGTTTGGGCTGAGAAACACTGTTTTACTATTGCCCGAGGGGCTTGCGAGTATTATTGACTGAGTAAGTCCGAAGGCCTAAGTTGTGAGGAAACACTAATACTGATTTGAGGCCGAGGGCCTGAGATATATATATGCCACGAGGTGGTTTGATTTATATGAGGCCGAGGGCCTAGTTTGATGCCACGAGATGGAGGGCCTAGTGATGATGCCACGAGGTGGCTTGATATTGAGTTTGGGCCGTAAGGGGCCCCTCTAGGAGTATGCACACCCCCAGTGAGCACGGGTACCCATTGTGATGTGAGATTGAGCCCGAGGGGCTGGTATTGTTCTATGTGATTGCCCGAGGGTCTGGTACTATTCTGAGATGTTGCCCGAGGGGCGTCGATACTGTGCCTGAGGGGCGAGCCTTTATGTGTTTACTTTTCATAATTGACTGTCTGTTACCTACTTAATCATTGAAAAGGCTTTCATGAAACTACATTTGAGATAAAGAATTTTACCTATCTTTCACTGATTTACTGATTTTACTTGGTTTTACTGCTTCATTATAGAATGTTTTGCGCCTTACGTGATTTCTTGCTTTCAATCTTTATTTACATTTGTTACTCACTGAGTTGGAGTACTCACTTTACTACCGGCACCCCTGTGTGCAGATTAAGGCGTTGCTGATCCTGCCAGTACGAGTTGAGAGCTCCCAGTGGACATTCAAAGTACACGAGGTAGCTTCTTGACATCCGCAGACCCGTGGTTCTCCCTCTTTATCATTTCTATCTCATATCATACTTTTGTACTAGTTGTAGACCTTTCAGACTTGTATTAGGTTTTATAGATGCTCATGACTAGTGACACCCCGGTTAGGGCTGTGTATGGGTGTTCTTCCACGTATTTATGTTATCTTTGTTATTTCGGATTTATTTTATCATGATTAGAATGTTTCTTAAATGCTTAACGGTTAATAGTTGGAAATGGGAAGTGTCGGCTGGACTTGTCTTTACGATAGGCGCCATCACGACCGGGTCCGGGTTTGGGTTGTGACACCAGGCTCAATCGATATGTTTGTGATCTCCAGTGGGATTCTTGTCATATCCAGGTGGGACCAGGCAAAACAATCCATGTTATTTAAAGGAATTGAACGAGTTTTTTCCTGAGCTCAGGAGTTAACCCTGTGCACAGGTGTACCTTTTGATCGGGAAAATACTCGATTAGTACGATTTGTTTCAGCTCCTCGACCGTTGACTTTATTGCATCAGAATTATTGGGGGTCATGAAGGTGCGAGGTATCATAAAATCTTCATCCTCAAAGATCTCCTGCTCCTCCAATGGGGCTGAGGCTGGTACTTGTGGTTGCTATTTGACTTCCTATTTTCCCTTTGGCTCTGATCCCTTTGCTGAAAAAGCACTGATATTGGTACTGCTTCATCGATCGCAAACATCTCTTTGGCAGCGGGTTGTTCGCCGTACACTATTTTGATTCCTTCCGACGTTGGGAATTTCAAGACTTGATGAAGTGTTGAAGGTACTACCCTCATATTATGAATCCAAGGTCTTTCGAGCAGTGTATTGTATCTCATGTCACCTTCGATTACATGAAACTTTGTTTCTTGGATAGTCTCGCCCACATTTACTGGCAAAATGATTTCCCCTTTAGTGGTTTCACTTGCCATGTTGAAGCTGTTGATTACTCGAGCTACAAGCACTATTTGATCCTGGAGACTGAGCTGCTTTACAACCCTCGATTAAATAATGTTTGCCGAGCTACCTGGATCAATCAACACATGTTTAACTTGAGTTTTATTCATAAGGATAGATATTACCAGCGCGTCGTTGTGAGGCTGCTCGATCCCTTATACATCCTCATCGTTGAAAGATAAGGTATCTTCTAGTAAGTAGTCCCGAGTATGTTTCTACCTTGTGATTGTTACCTTGGTACGTTTAAATATCGGGCCTTGAGGAATATCGACCCCACCAACGATCATATGAATCATGTGTTGTGGTTCCTCCTATTCATTTTTCCTATTTGCATCCCTATCTCTAAAGTGATTTTTAGCTCGGTCACTCAGGAACTCTCGAAAGTAACCCTCGTTGAACAGACGGGCTACCTCCTCCCTTACATGTCTGCAGTCTTCAGTTATGTGACCATGGGTCCCATAGTATTTGCATATTTGATTAGGGTTCCTTTGAGCTGGATCGATCTATAGGGGTTTGGGCCACCTAGTATGCTTGATTCGTCCAATGACTAATACAATACCCGATGCGTCAATGCTGAAGTTGTATTCTGATAACAGTGGCGATTCTTTAGGCTCGACATGTTTATCGAAGCCACTCTTACTCATAAGCCCTTGGGAGTTCTGTCCTCAATCATTCCTTCGATCATTTCGAACGGTATTACATCCCGGTCCGTTGTTTCTATGATCTGCGTTGTATGGTTGGTATCGATCCTTATTTGACCGGGGCTCTCTGTGGATGTCCCTTTTGAACTCTGCCTTCGGATTTATTTGCGTAGAAGGAGCCGGAAGGGGCTCCTAACTGATCATCCTTGACCTTGATCTTTTAATGGTATCGATTATGTACATCGGCCCAGATAACAACTGGATATTCAATCAAATTCTACTTTAGTTATCATGACGCTACCGAACTTCACTCGTTCAAACCTTGAGTGAAGGCTTGGACAGCCCAATCATCGGTGACCAGGGGTAGTTCCATGCGTTTCATCTGGAATCGAGATACGAATTCCCTTAGCATTTCATTGTCCTTTTGTCTAACTTTGAAGAGGTCTGACTTCCTAGTCGTGACCTTTATTGCTCCGGTGTGTGCTTTTATGAATGAATCAGCAAGCATGGCGAAGGATTCAATGGAATTGGGTGGCAAATTGTGGTACCATATCATTGCCCCCTTCGATAAAGTTTCTCCAAACTTCTTCAACAGAACAGATTGAATTTCGTCATCTTTTAAGTCAATTCCTTTTATTGCGCATATATAAAAAGTGACATGCTGGTTAGGATCAGTAGTTCCATTGTATTTGGAAGATTCTAGCATGCAGAACTTCTTTGGAATGGGCTTCGGAGCCGCACTTGGGGGGAAAGGCTTCTGCACAAACTTCTTCAAATCCAAACTTTTTAGAATCGGGGGTGTCCCCGGTATTTTGGTCAACCCGTGAATTATACATTTCTACCTTCTTATCATTAGCCTCGATTTTCTTTTCTCCCAATTCGATTCATTTAGTGAGATCTTCGAGCATCTTCATGATGGCGACGTTAGTTCCCGATCCATTATCGTTCAATTTCTCCAGTACAGGTTCGACCCTATGGATAACATCCTGTGATGTATCGAGTTCGATTCTGCTTGGGGCACGATTCTTATTTTGGAGTTGTGCTATCATAGCTCGCTGAGTCTACAACATTTCAAATATCATTTGAAGGCTAATCCCGCCTTCTTCACCACTCTATGCATTCTGATCGGCTGCCTGGGCATCTCTGCAGACGCTATTTTCAGGGTCGGCGCCTAAATTCCCATGAATCGCGACACGAGAACTGACATCGACTTGATCCATGGCCGGTGGTCCATCGGGATTGGCTGGAGGTACTACGTTTCCTGGGGCGACTATGTGCTCGTTCTCGCTATAAAGACCAAGGCCTGTGTCTGTGTGAGTGGGTGTTGCTTAAGAGTTTGACATGTTGATTCCTGAAATCAAAGACACTTACAAGAACAAGCATAAAGCAGTGTGTGTTGTGAGGATTAATACTAGGCAATCACTATTATCCTTAGCCCCACGGTAGGCACCAAACTGTTTACCTTAAAAATTGGATAATAATTGAACTTATAATGTGGTTTTAAGGATACGTGATTTTACCTAATACCAATTGATAAATGCAAAGAATAATAATAAAAATTAACAATAATATAAGGTGAACCAATGTTTGAACAGAGCCCTCGAGCTTGAATACCCTCGAGCTAGTTGTGCAAGAACAGTTAAAATGCAATAAGCTGATAAACAAGAGAATTTAAATTAAAGAGAGAATATTGTATTGCTTTTATCTGTGTGAAAGTAAGATGATTATAAGATGATGAGGACCCTCTTTATATAGTAGAATAATCCTATTTATGGTATAATTCTAATTACGGAAGTAAATACCATGATTAACTAAGTAACCGTCGTTGTTTTGATCTGTTTTGAGATTTACGCCATGATCTTTGGCCAGTCGCGGATACCTCACCTTTCTGTTATTGTGCTTTGCTCGATGTTTGTCTCCTTTGTTCTCGATCGCTATTGGACTCGATCTTCGATAAGTGCGTGGTCCTCAAACTCGGTGCTTTGTCCTCGTACCTCTCTCTGGTCCGTTGCGAGATCGACATTCGATGCAATTCCCTAACCTCGATCAAATAGTAAAATCGGGTAGGCTTGATTTTAACCGTATACCGTGACTTATACTTTTATGTGGTTTCCACAAAAGTTAAAGAAATAATACAAATAAATTTACCCAACTCTCACAGCATGGAATCATAATCTAATATTTCAAGGATTTTGACACTTCTACAGTTCTACTGTCTAGTCCAAAGGTCTATCAGCCTATCATAGATGCTTACCTTAACCAACAAAGGTCGGGGGGAGACCAACGTACTCCTTCATCCTTAAATAGAACAGCGCAGCTCAAGCCAAAACAACTAAAGGCTTTAGGCTCACAAAATTTTGGGGCCCATTCTTCATTAAAAATAGGTTTTATGGTTATTTTTTTATTATATATTTAATATTTAAGGTAAAAATTAGAAGATTTTTAAGAAAAATAAAAATATATATTTAGCCATGTCATTGATTAGCTATATTGTCAATTTAAAAAATACTAGACAAAAATACTAGTAGAAATTTATTATAAAAAAAAATATTAACACTATTAACTTTGCATCTCAAAAAAGCTATCAAGATAGACTTGATATAAAATTATATATGAAAGTTTTAAGAAGAAAGTTAAGGCCTCGTTACAAAATTTTGCTTTAGGCCACTTACTTTGTTAAGCCGCCACTGCACGTGTCGATAGCAGCAGAAGTATGGAGTCACCTTTATTAGGGAGCGTTTTACCCTAATGCTGGACTTTCTGGCGCGAATCCGAATTTAGTCGGGTCCACAAGCGGATCCACTATTTCAAGAAGATAGGTGCACTATTACAAAGAGTTAAATCTATAAGGCGAAATACATAAACGATCTATTTAAGTTGTCCTCAAAAACTAGACAAACACATCAACTGGCCTCTTTACCATTTTGATACTTCAAATGACTATTAAGTGTATCAAGTAAATACCCGAGTACATCAAACCATATGTATGAGTTACACTTGCCGATGACGTGTCAAATGAACCAATTAAAAAATGATACATATAATTTGAAGAAAAAGATTGACACGTGTAATTAACAAAAATGAAAAGAAAGAAATTTAAACAAAAGACCTTTTTCATTAGACACGGTATCTTCTTTAGCCATAGCCACAAATTTGAGAAGGGTAGTAGAAAGCTTTCTCATTCTTGAAATACTCATTCCACAGCACAAAAGTTGGAATGCAGAGTTAAAAAGTCTAGAGTTGCACAAGAAATTATCACTAACGTTTTCGTGATCTTTGTCGGCTCCGTCGCCCGATGCCAGAGCGGGATTCTTGTTGCCTGTTTCTGGTGCTTTTTGGTTGGAAGTTCTCGGTTCCTTTCTACGTTTTGCTGTATTAAGGCTTAAAATCTTGAGAAGGGTATGCTTGTTAGATTGCTGGGATGATGGGGTTGGATTGGAACTGATTTGATTCTTTTGTGTTATTTTTGTATATGGGATTTTTAATATGGTAAAGTAATATATATAATTCTTGATTTTCTTTTTCTTTTTTTCTCTTAAAAAGAATAGACCAATGAAAGCTCCTGCCAAACTTCTGGCCACTGCTCCGGTGGTAGCTTTAGGTGGTGGAGCCACTGATGTTGGGGTGAAGAATGTTCAATTTGGGTGAAAAAGGTATAATATTATTGCTGAGAGATTATTGAGTGAGAAAAAATAATATAATATGGGTCCCACTACAAAAATTTAATTTGATTTAATTCTAAAAACAAGAAAGAAAAAGTCTGATAAAACCTTACGCGCCCAAATGTAATTAAAATATACGTAATATACTATGTCAATATGAGGTGTCGACAAAGTATACATAATAGCCACTTGAAGTGTTAAAATGGTAAAGGGGCCGGTTGAGGTGTTTGTCTGATTTTTGAGGAAAATTTAAAAGGGCCAATTGTGGTCTTTTTTTTTAAAATTTCTTTCTTTTCTTTTTTGTTAATTATATGTGTCAATTTTTTTCTTCAAATTATGTGTGTTATTTTTTAATTGGTTCATTTGATACGTCATCGTCTAGTGTAACTCACACATATGGTTTGTTGTACTCAGGTATTTACTTGATACACTTAATAGCCACCTGTAGTGTTAAAATGATAAAGGGGCTAGTGCAACGACCCGACCAGTCGTTTGAAAATTTATATTTTGTTCAGCTATTTGAAGTCTTGAGTAGCTTCGTATGATATATTTTGACTTGAATGAATTGTCAGTTTTAGTTTTCAGGTGATTTGAAATTAATTTGAAAGACTGATCTCAACTAGAAGGTTTTAAGTTGAAAGAGTTGACCAAGTTTGACTTTAGAGTATTTGACCTTGAATTAGAGTTTTAATGGTTCCGTTAGGTCCGGATAGTGATTTTTGACTTGGGCGTATGCCTGGATTTGTACTTGGATAATTCTAGAAGGTTTTGGCACTATTTGGCGAAAGTTGGAAATTTAAAGGTTTGGAATATTCATAAGTTTGACCGGGAGTTAACTTTGATGATATAGGGCCCGAATTGTGGTTTCGATTATTGAAATATCTTCATTATGTCATTTGAGACTTGTGTGCAAAATTTGAGTTCATTCTGGGTTGATTTGATATATTTCGGCACGAGTTTTAGAAGTTGAAAGCTCAAGCGTTCATTAAGTTCAATTTGAGGTGCGATTCGTAGTTTTGATATTGTTATGCATGATTGAGGTCTCGAGCAGGTCTTTTATGCATGAATTTAGGCCTCGAGTAGGTCCTTATCATATTTTGGGACTTGTTGGTATATTCAGACTGGGTCCCGAGGGGCTCGAGTGAGTTTCAGAAGTGGTTCGGATCATTTTTATTTCATTTTGCATTAGTGAAGAAGAGCTGATTTTTCCGCATCTGTTGGAAGTTTGGGCGCAGATGCGAGTCCGCAAATGCGGACAGGTCCTGCAAAAGCGAAAGTGGCATGCTGGGTGAGAAGGTCGCAGGCGTGGGTGCACATGCGATTTCACATATTTTGAGTTAGGGCATTTTTGTAGAAGCAAAGACTGGGCCGCCCATGCAATTTTGCAGAAGCGAGAATTTGTTCGCAAAAGCAAAAATGACTGGGCAGAAGTTACAAATTGAGGTTTTTGTTCATTTTAACATATTTTGAGTTGGGGAGCTCGGATTAGGGCGATTTTAGAGGCGATTTTCACCACATGGATTGGGGTAAGTGTTCTATACCCGATTTTGATTATATTTCATGAATCTATCTTCATTTTTGGCATTTGGATTATGAATTTCAAAGAGAAATTTGGGGTTTTTTGGGTTGTCTAAAATTTCATAAAGTGAATTTTTGAGTTTTGAGAATCGAGTCGGAGTCGGATTTGAGTGAAACTAGTATGGTTGGACTCATAATTGAATGGGTTTGTCGGATTTATTGAGTTTTGTCGGGTTCTGAAGTGCATGCTCGGGTTTGACTTTTTAGTTGACTTTGCGCTTTTGATTGAAGATTCAATCTTTATTGATTGGTTTGTTTCCTTTGGCATCATTTGATGTTCTTGAGTTGCTTTTGGCTAGTTTCGGACAGTTTGGAGGTAGGTACGTGTAGGATGGTAGTTTTAGAGTATTGTTCGACTTGCTCGGTATTGGATTTGGCTTGTTCGAAGTAAGTAACATATCCAAACATTGAATTGAGGGGTATTTAACCATAGGAACTATGTTATAAGAGGTGTATTAAGGGGACGCTCATGCTAGGTGACGAGCGTGTAGGCATGCATCGGGGAAATCATGATTCTAATTGACTATTAAACTATGATCGGACTTGTTTTGCGGTTATATCTTGTTACATCCATGTTCTCCCTACTTGTTTGATTATATGAGTTGTGAACCATATTAGAAATCATGTTTAGGCCATGTACTTATTCAATTGAGACCTAATGAGGCTGTTTCTGTTGTTTTGAGTTATTTAATCTAATTATATTTATATACTCAGTCATAATTCTTCATTAGTATATCATATCTCAGTATCATTCATCATTCATTGTTACATCATATGCTATCATTGTTTAGGATGAGTGATTCGAGATTGTGAGCTCTTGAGACTTGAGATATTGATGATTGAGTTGGGGCCTGAGGATCAAATTGTGAGTGATATTGATGGGATCGAGCGGCATGCCGCAACAGGTCATATTGGTTATATATATATTATTATTATTATATGGATTGGTGTGCACGCCACAACAAGCCTTATAGGATTTATTATTATTAATGGGATCAGGATGCACGCAGCAGCAGACCATATTGGCTTTATTTTAGAGCTTGGGCAGGATTCACCCCTCCGAAGTTTGGCATACCAGCATTGAGTGCAGGTACCGTATGGTGTTGAGTGACTGATTGTGTTGAGTGATTGAGCGTGATGAGTGAGAGTGAGAGACAGTGAGATTGAGTACTCAGAGAGTGTGAGTACATGGGTTCACTACTGTGATGCATTATATTTGACATGCATACTTGACATACATGCATAGAGATGCATTTCCTCATGCTACACGATTTTGTCACATTCGTGACTTCACATACAGATTGACATGTAGGCATAAAGATGTACTTTCCTCATGCTATTTTAGAATGAAATATCTTATCTGTTGTCGAAAATTTTTGGGAAAAATCATAGTTTCCTAATATACTCATACTTTGGTGATTCTGGTGAAAGATTTGGGGTTTTAATTCTACCTAAAAACATGCCTATTTTTCTGTAATTAAGAACGAGTTAAGCATTATATCTTTGAGTTATTACTTGTGTTGCTTTTATTATATCATTACGAATTATTTTTAGCTATTGGTGTTGGACTCTGACCGTTGTCCAAGCTCGTCACTACTTTCAACCTAAGATTAGGTTTCTTACTTATTGAGTACATGGGGTCGGTTGTACTCATACTACATTTCTGCATCTTGCGTGCAGATTTTAAAGTTGATGTTGCTGTGTATGGCGGGAGCTGGCATTGGAGATGTACCTACGTTTCGATTATAGTTGCCTCTTGTTCTTGGTAGCTTTATATTTATAAATCTGTTTATGTTGACTTCGAATAGATGATGTATTGATTTCATACCAGATTTGTAAACTCTAAGTCTTAAAAACTCATGATTTGTACTACCAATCCTTGGGATTTTTGTATAAAAGTTCAGTTATTTCATCATTTATTTTCTTAGTAAATCTCATTTGAATTGGAATGTTTCTAGTTGGCTTACCTAACGGGTTGGGTTAGGTGCCATCACGACTAGTTGGATTTTGGATCGTGACAAGTTGGTATCAGAGCTAGGTGCATATGTTCTACGAGTCATGGGAAAATGTCTAGCAAAGTCTTGCAGATCGGTATTATGACATCCATACCTATATTTGAGAGGCAACAGAGCATCTAGGATAAACTTCCCATCTTTTTTTCCTCATCATGCGGCAGTGATTCAGCTTGAAGCATACCTCTTTGAATTCCTTCCACTCATTCGGATGCGTATGTGAGCACTCGGTATTAGCTGTGCATTAACGACTTGTGATTCCATGGATGAGGTGCAAGATGTGTTTTCTCTGTTTTGGTGATGGGTCCAAGATGACTTGAGGTCGTGTTTTGTCCGCAGCTTGGGGCGTGATGGTTTCAGTTATGTGAGTATGTATTTTTGGACTTCTATGTCCGGTAGTGTCCCTAGGACCAGGGCTTATGGCTTGGTGACTGATTGGATGATTATAATATGAGTGCGATGTGACTGCGAAATATGTTCAGAGGGCTTGGACTTGGCCAGAATAGTTGCTTGGGATGCAAAGAGGACTATTGGAAGATTAATTTTTGCCTTGATGTGTTATAGGATTCGGAGTTCTGAAGAAGTTGAGAGACTTTTCAGATGCACATTTGTGGAACGAAGTAGATTCTCATGTCTTGTTGACGAGGTCAGACTCAGGAAGATTTAGTGATTGCGTAGTAGTTGTGGCCGTGAAAGGGCATGGAGAGATGTTAGTTTGAGGTAAATAGGTGGGTTATCTCCTGCAGGACGAGAGGTTGTGTGATTCTTAGGATGATTATGTGGAGAGCTTCTTTCTACCAGTGAGTTACAGGTGTTGCAATTTGAGTTTGGATCGGTTGAGAAAGTGGACTTGACTGACACGAGAATGAGTGCGAGCCTAGCATATGATTTGAGGTATTCTATGGTTTGTGTTGCATGAACTTACGAAGGATTTAGTTGAATTTCAGTGCAGGATTATGGAGGTAATAGAGTATGGGTATTGTGAGTTATTAGATGTTTTGTTATAAGGTTTTGAGCCAAGTGGAGGAGTCTGCTATCGACGAGTTGATTGCACGGTTATGTGTTATACCAATTTCGGTTTGAGTCATAGTTCTGGATCGGTTACAATTTGCAGATGTTGGTTTTGAGGATGGCTTAAGTAAGGAAATTTTTGGATGCATGATGTATTACACTTTATGGATATTTGAAAGTCTTGGGAATGGTTTAGGGTTTCTTTTCATGATGGATATAACGTATTAAGAAAAGGGATTCACTCGGTTGCTTAGAGGTGTTGATTACTTCTTTGGGGCATTGGTGTGCTAACGGAGCACATGTCATTCGGCTCATTTTGGCGATATACATGAGATTTGAATAGAATGGCTGACTTCCGAGAAGGTTCTAATAGATTCAAGATTCATATGTGGCATTTGAGAATTTTCCGGATTTGTATATGGATAAGATTTGAGATTTTCTTTGGATGGTGTCGAGACTCGCGGTATTTATATATCATTATGGATTTTTTCAGTATCAAGAAGGTAAGGAAATGGATTTAGATTCACAGAAGGTCTCTTCAGAGTGGGTGTCTCGATTGTGGTGCTTTTGCGGTGCTTAAGAGGCAATACAGCCGCTTATGGGCCTTAGAGCGTGTGGTTTTATGCTAGGATCTTTTGTGGTGAGTTTTGGGTCAAGGAGAAGTGTTAACTTGAAGGCAATTTGGAAGGAACTTGGAGAAATAGAATGACTTGCTAGTAGAGTGGGTCAACATGGTAATGGGTATAATCGGTTCTTTTGGTTCTTCTGATGTGGTGAGTCACTACATGCATTTTGTGGCAATATTCTTGGGCTTGGCGACCTACGTGACTTGGTTGGGTTTGAGTAATTCTGTTACAATGACTTGGTTATGTGCAATTGGGTCTCGTAGAGTTCTCAATGATTTTTACCACGAGTTAGGATGGATATTTTCTATCGGTATGAGGAGTATGTTGCGTATTATGATTTTCTCCTCGATGGGATCAAGCGGATGGTTTCTAGCTAATTGAGTATGTATTCTGCTTGTGAATCAGGGTCGATAATGAGATTCTAGTGCTTTTCACATGACTACATGATAGATGTGATGCATCCTGTGGGACTGAGATTTGCATGTATAAGGTGGCGGTTCAGATTTGGAGGGAGGGTCATGAATTTAGGATAGCATGGATGGTTTTAAATGATTAGATGAATGCTATTACTACTTGGTATTTCCTGAGAAGGATGTGCATTTCAGAAGCATACTGAGTTTTGACTTACGTATGCTTCATTGGTATTGTGGTACTCGCCTGGTTGATCGACTACTGATATTCAGATGTTTTTTCTATATGGCACGGAAGTATTATAGAAGTATTCATCGTGGGATGACTGTGTATGAGAGATGTGTTAGTCATTTGAGTGGTGAAGTTAGGATCAACTATGGTGATTCATGTGTTCTGTAGATTTGGAGACTAGGAGTTCTTAGAATCATATTGTTTCGGGGTTGCGAATTGTGAAGATGTGACCAAAGTTGGCCAGATGGTGCTACGTGTTATGATTAGGCCGTTGTGGACTTTTAGAGGTCTATTTGTCCATTCGGAGATGACCAGAGTTGATTTAGGGGCTCATTAGTAGGCTTAATGAGGAAGTGTATTCTACACCGGGTCAGATTTGTTGACTTAGAACTATTAGTGTTGAGGGGTGTACCATTTGGTTAGAGTTGAGCTTGTTCGTGTTCTGAGATGTTCTATGTATTACTCTTCTATGCTACAATAGGTGGTGATCTGTTGGCTAATTATACACTAGATGTGCTTCTGTATGGGCTTAGTAGCGGAATTCGTCCAAGATGGTTATTGGGGTGTGGATGGTTGATTGCGCCTTGGTTATGTTCTTTCTTGTTTATGGTATATGGTGTTATTCACTTCTCCATGGTTATGTTCATGCACTTCCTTTACTTGATGTCGAATTGCGTGTAGCTATTGATTTTGAGCATTGTTGCTTGAGGTATTTTATATGGACCAGTGTTTGGATGGGGTCATACATTGCAACGAGATTACGTTGGGATCTGATCCTTTGTGATAGATTCGTGTGTTTTGGTTCTACTATGTGTGATGGGCTCGATCATTGCATTTGTGGTGGTACTTGTTGAGCTTGCGGGATGGTTCTCTCATTTGAGTTATTTTCCATGCTTGAGTACACTTCAACTGTTGCCTATTGGTGCACAGATTTTTGTGGCTTTAGGTTGTATTAGTGTGGCATGTTAGTAGAATGGTTGTGTTTGATGAGATGAGGTCATTGGACTTAGAATGGGTCCTATCGGATTTGATTACGGTATGTATGGAAGAATAATTTTAGAAGTCCGCTTAGAATTTGGTTTTAGTTCTTGTTGGATGAGAGAGAGCTCCATCACTTGTTGATCTGATAAATTATTATGAGTTTCTGCAAGTTTCTCTAACCATTGGCAGTATACGAAGGGTTGGAACAAGGTTTTAGTTGATATGAGGTTCGTTTCCAGTGTCGGGCTTATTTTTTGGAAGCTATTATAGTTAGAAGTTACTGTTGTGGGTATGCGAGTTATGTGGTATATCATGTGATTACATATTAGTTTATGGTTATGACTTTATACAGCTTGTTCAGACTTATATAGTGTGTAGATGCGAGATTCAGGTCTTGTAAGGAATTCCGTGTTGTACCCCATATTTTAGTACACGAGAGAACATGGTAAGTCAATGGATATAAGCTCAGAAATGGATCATCTTTGAAAGTACATAAATTAAGTTAATCATGTTACCTTGGAGGTTACAAAAAATTAAGATCATGAATAACAAGTACCTAGAGGGTTGGAAAGCTTAGAAGCTAAACGAAAAATAAGTTTCGTCAAAAGTCGATAGGTTTGGAATGTTATAACATGCACTTTGGGGTGAGACTAGGGATATTAACATTATAAGTAGGTTATTTTATGAGTTATTTTAGTTGTATGATAGTCGTGTGTTACGTTTTAAAGTCAAGCGATTTGGGGAACAAAAGTTGGCAAAGGTCATCACAAGTTATATTCATAATGTGCTGAAAATTAGGTCAAATGTAGCAGAGCCTTTCTCCTAATATACTTGGAATTACAAGATGATGCACATATCAACTTAAATATCTACGAGTCTAGTTTCTAACTCATTAAACCTTTCATCCATATGACATCGGAATAGAGAGATATTCGAATTTTTGTGAGACTGCGCAAGCAGCTCCCAATGGGACCCACTTAGGCGGTGGTCGACCTACTTCAGTTTAAAAATAATTTGGATGACCTTTATTTCTCATTTTTTGACCCAAACTCGTCCCTACAGTCCTCCTAACCCTCTTAAACAGATACCATAAGGTTTGAAGTGATTCCAAAGTGATTACCCCATATTTCAACATCAAAAGCTAGTTCTAGTGAAGAACAAAATCTCTCTGAGGTTGTGTTGTCATTGAGGATAATTGTGGGCTGTTTTTGGCTGAAATTTCAAGTCGTTTCTACTGGCTAAGGTGAGAATAAAAACCTACTAATTTTTCTTAAGCTTGCTTGTATGTTGGTTAATTTGTTAGGATGATAAACTACAAGATAATACTTGAATTAGCTTGAGATGTTGTTGTTCTTGATGGATTGATTTGAATGCTGTTCTTATGGACTTTAAGTGGCTGGAAATTATGGAAAATAAGTTGGCTATGACATTAATAGTATGATTATAGTCGCTTACATGTCAATCTTGTTGAGGAAATTAGTAACTAGAAAAGAAATGGCTATAAAGCACTTGGAAGTTGTCCACAATGATATTATCTTGTGTTAGGCTATTTCAGGTAACTTTAAAATTGAGTACAAGGTTATAAATCCTTTAAAAGGTATTGGTTATTATACTGGATATATTACTAAGTTCAAAAATGAAGCTAAAGGGATTCAATCTGAGCTTGCCGCTCGTCGTGATATGTTGATGACTTGTTAATAAAATATGTTGTACCCTAGCCCGCGATGCCTTTACCCCTCGAATCGGTCTCCGGATGCTCCAAATCTATCCTAAAAACAGATTTATACCATCAAAATATGCTAAGGGAACAAAGCTCACTCAAAAATAACCAATTTACATCAAAAATCCCGAAATTGGCCAAACCCGACCCCCGGGCCCACATCTCGGATTCCGATAAAAATCATAAAGCTAGAATCCTTACACTCTCACGAGTTCATACATATCAAATACATCAAACTCCGACCAAAAATGACCCTTCAAATCCTCAAATCAAAGTCTTAAATTCCAAGCCCTAACTCTCCAATTTTAGGTTTTAGATTCCATAAATTTCATGTTAATTTAGGTAGAAATCACAATAGGATCGAGTATTAAGTCCATAAATCTTACCTCCAAGTGTTTCCCTTTGATTCCCTCTTCAATACTTCTCAAAAAGCTCCAAAATCGCTCAACAATGGTGAAATTTAGACCAAAATCGCGGAAGTGGTCTTTTAAACATTCTGCCCAACTATTCACATTCCTTCTTCGCGAACGCGGTCAACGCCTCGCGTTCGCGAAGCACAAAATTCAATTGGCCACTTACTCCTTCATCGCGAACGCGGTGCCCTGTACGCGAACGTGAAGCTCCAGCTTCTCAATCCATTGCGAACGCGACACCTTGCTCGCGAACGCGAAGCACAAACGACCTGGACCCAGCTGCTCACATTTACTCTCGCGAACGTGGCATAACCATCGCGAACGCGGGACCCCCATCACGAACGTGAAGGCTAACCCTCCTGCCTCACATCCTAACCCTTCGTGAACGCGAGATCCCTCTCACGAACGCGAAGGCCAAACATCTGTAACACCAATATCAGATTTTCTACAACTTTTTCCTTTTCCAACATGAATTGATCTGTTTAACCACCCGAAACTCACCCGAGGCCCTCGGGACCTCAACCAAACATGCCAACATCTCCCACAACATCATTCAAACTTGTTCCAATCTTCAGAACGCTCAAAACAACATCAACACCAGATTGACGTCGGATTCAAGCCTAAGTATTTCAAAAATTTCCAAATTTCGGTTTCGATCAAAAGGTCTATCATACCTCGTCCGAATGACCTGAAATTTTACACACACGTCACAAATGACACAACAGACCTACTCCAACTTCCAAAATTCCATTCTGACCCCTATATCAAAATCTCACCTATCAACCGGAAAATGCCAAAATTTTAATTTGGCCAATTCAAGCCTAAATCTACTCCGAACCTCCAAAACACATTCTGATCACGCTCCTAAGTACCAAATCACCTCCCAAAGATATCCAAACTAACAAATTTCACATCCGAGCCCTTTTTCACATAAGTCAATATCCGGTTGACTTTTCCAACCTAAGCTTACTCAAAAGAGACTAAGTGTCACATTCCTTTTCAAATCCTCTCTGAACCCGAACCAACCAACCCGATAATACATAATATAGCTGAACAAGAAAATAAGAAGCAGAAATGGGGAAAATAGAGCGGTAACTCATGAAACAACCAGTCGAGTCGTTACTAGCTCCACATCACAAGTCAAATCATCGTCTAACTGAACCGTGCTGAAATCCAAAACATGAGACGGATAGCCAATATACTTTTGGTGCATAGAAACATGAAATACTGAATGCACACTCGATAAGCTGGGTGGCAAAGCAAGCTCATAAGCCACCTCCCCAATCCTCCGAAGCACCTCAAAAGGCCCAATGAACCGAGGACTCAATTTACCCTTCTTCCCAAATCTCATAACACCCTTCATGGATGAAACCTTCAATAACCTTCTCACCAACCATGTAGGACACATCCCGAACCTTCCTGTCAGCATAACTTCTTTGTCTCGACTGCACTGTACGAAGCCTCTCTTGAATCACCTTCACCTTGTCTAAAGCATCCTACACCAAGTCTGTACCTAATATCCTAGCCTAGCATCCCGTACAAAGCCTTATATGGAGCCATCTAAATACTCGACTGGTAACTGTTATTTTAAGCAAACTCTGCAAGCGGTAGAAACTGATCCAATGACCCTCCAAAATTAATGACACAAGCGCGTAACATGTCCTCCAATATCTGAATAGTGCGTTCGGACTGCCCGTCAGTCTGAGGGAGAAAAGTTGTGCTCAACTTAACCTGAGTACCCAAATCTCGCTGCACAGACCTCTAAAACTATAAAGTAAACTGAGTACCTCTATTCGAAATGATGGAAACCAGGACACCATGCAAACGAACAATCTCTCGGATATAGATCTCTGCCAACCGCTCTGAAGAATAGGTAGTACACATAGGAATGAAGTGAACGGACTTGGTCAGTCGATCCACAATCACACAAATAGCATCGAACTTCGTCAAAGTCCGTGGGAGCCTAACTACAAAGTCCATGGTAATCCGCTCCCACTTCCACTATGGAATATCCATCTACTGAAGTATGCCACCCAGTCTCTGATGCTCATATTTCACCTATTGACAATTAAGACACCCAGCTACAAATCTCACAATGTCCTTCTTCATTCTCCTCCACCAATAATGATGTCTCAGATCCTGATACATCTTCGCGACACCTGGATGAATAGAATACCGCAAGCTATGAGCCTCCTCTAGAATCAAATCCCGAAGCCCATCTACATTGGGAACGCATATCCGGCCCTGCATCCTCAACACACCATCATCACCAATGGTCACATATCTGGCATCGTCACGCTGAACTCTGTCCTTAAGAGAAAGCAAATGAGGATCATCATACTGGCGCTCTCTGATGCGATCAAATAAGGAAGATCAAGAAATCACACAAGCCAATACCTAACTAGGCTCCGAAATATCTAAACTCACGAACCGATTAGCCAAGGCCTGAACATCAACTGCAAGAGGTCTCTCCCCAACAGGTATATACGCCAAACTCCCCATACTTGCTGTCTTCCTACTCAAGGCATCAGCCACCACATTGGCCTTTCCCGGATGGTACAAAATAGTGATATCATAGTGCTACCTCAAATTGAGATCCTTCTGCTTGAACAAGTGCTGGAGGCTACGATGATTAGTAAATTTCTCACAAGAAACACCATACAAATAATGCCTCCAAATCTTCAACGTGTGAATAATGGAAGCCAACTCCAAATCATGAACATGGTAGTTCTTCTCATGGGCTTCAACTGACGAGAAGCATAAGCAATAACTCTACCATCCTGCATCAACACACACCCAATACCAACTCTCGAAGCATCACAATACACGATATATGAACCTGAAGCTAATGGCAAAACTAACACTAGAGCTGCGGTCAAGGCAGTCTTGAGTTTCTGAAAGCTCTCCTCAAACTCATTCAACCACATGAAAGGAGCACCCTTTTGAGTCAACTTGGTCAAGGGTGATGATATAGATGAAAATCCCTGAACAAACCGACGGTAATAACCCGCTAAACCAAGAAATCTACGAATCCCTGTGGCTGAGGACGGTCTAGGACAACTCTGAACCACCTCTATCTTCTTCGGATCAACCTGAATACCCTTGCTGGACACCACGTGTCCCAAGAAAGCCACTAAACTGAGCAAAAACTCACATTTGGAGAACTTTGCATAAAGTTTCTCTTCCCTCAATCTTTGCAACAAGCCTCTAAAATGCTCCGCGTGCTCCTCTAGACTACGCGAATACACCAGAATATCATAAATGAAAACTATGACAAACGAATCGAGATAAGGCCAAAACATGTTGTTCATCAAATGCATGAATGATGTTGGAGCATTGGTCAGCCCGAAAGACATCACCAGGAACTCATAATGACCATATCGGGTCCTGAAAGCTGTCTTAAGGATATTCGAGTCCCTGATCTTCAGCTGGTGATAACCTGAACGAAGATCAATCTTGGAGAACACTCTCGCTCCATGAAGCTGGTCAAACTAATCATCGATACGCGGCAAAGGATACTTATTCTTGATTGCAACTTTGTTCAACTGCCTGTAATCAATACACATCCTCATCGTGCCATCATTCTTCTCCACAAATAGAATAGGCGCACCCCAAGGCGACACACTAGGCCGAATAAACCCCTTATCAAGGAGTTCCTGAATCTGCTCCTTTAACTCCTTCAACTCCGTTGGTTCCATACGATATGGTGGAATAGAGATGGGCTGAGTGCCCGGCACCAGGTCAATACAAAAATCAATATCCCTATCCGGTGGCATGCTCGATAAAATAGTAGAATATAGCATGACTGAGTACAAGTATAAAGTCAAAACAGTGAGGAATAGTAGTAAAAATCCCCTAAGGGTCCAAAACAGTTGGCATGAGGCCCAAATATGGCATTCAGCCCAAAACAGGATAATAGCAAACAGTTTTCCAATCAAATACGCGGTAAAACAATCATTCAGGATGGACTAAGTCACAATTCCCAATGGTGCACGACCCCACACTCATCATCTAGCATGTGCGTCACCTCAATACAGCAAAACGATGTGAAATCCGGGGTTTTATACCCTCAGGACAACATTTACAATCATTACTCACCTCAATCCAGTCCAAACTCTAGCCCGCTATGCCTTTGCCCCTCGAATCGGCCTCATCTCGCATCGAATCTATCCAAAATTAGAATCACAATGTCATGTCTAAATATGCTAAGGGAACAAAGCCCATGCAATAATAATCAAATTACAACATAAATCCCAAAATTAACCAAAACCCGACACCCTGGCCCACGTCTCAGAATCCGATAAAATTTATATCAATACACTCCTTATCCTCCCACGAGTTCATCCATATCAAAAGTACCAAAATCCGACCACAAATGGCCCCTCAAATCCCCAAGTCAAGAGCTTCAATACCAAGCCCTAATCCCCAATTTTTAACCCTTAATTTCCATTAATCTTAGGCCAAATCAGTGAAATAATTCCATATGATCGATTATTAGGTTCAAATATCTTACCTCCAAGCGTTATCCCATGAATCCCTCTTTAAAATAGCTTCCCCAAGCTCAAACCCGAATAAAAATGGTGAAGAACAACTCAAAAATCGTAAAGGAAGCCTTTTATACTTTCTGGCCTAGGGATTCCGTACCTGCGGTCCAGCTACCGCTTCTGTGGTCCTCTTCTGCGGTCCAAGACGCCACATCTGCAGTCCTCATTTAAATCCCAGGCTCCGCATATGCGATGAAAATCCTGCACCTGCGCTACCGCAGGTGCACCTACCTAGTCGCTTCTGCGGCTCCAGCTCTCCTTGGCCCTTTCCATTTCTGTGACTCATTTCCGCATCTGGGGGGTCGCACCTGCGGCCTCCCAACTGTAGATGCGGTTATGACAGCAGTCCCAACACTCCAGCTGCCATTTTCAAATTCCTATATTTCCGTCAACCACCTGAAATCACTCCGAGGCCCCCAGGACCTCAACCAATAGCACAAAGTAGTCATATACCACCATTTAAACTTATACCAATCTTCAAAACACCTCAAACCATATCGAATCAACCAAGACACATCGGATTCAAGCCTAAGGTTCCCAAAATCTTCCAAATTCCGCTTTTGATCAAAATGTCTATCAAACCAAGTCCGAATGACCTGAAATTTTGCACACACATCCCAAATGATACAACGGACCTACTGAAACTCCCGAAATTTCATTCCGACTCCTATATCAAAATCTCACCTATCAACCGGAAAACACCAAAATTCCTACTTCACCAATTCAAGCCTAAATCTACTTCGGACCTCCAAAACACATTCTGATCACACTCCTAAGTCCCAAATCACATCCCGAAGCAATCCAAACCATCAAAACTCACATCCGAGCCCTTTAACACATAAGTCAACATCCGGTAAACTTTTCCAACTTAAGCTTACTCAAAAGAGACTAAGTTTCTCAAACCTTACCAATACCTTTCCGAACCCGAGCCAACCAACCCGATCACACATAATACCGATAAACGAAGCAATAAGAAGCAGAAATGGGGGAAAAAGAGTGGTAACTCATGAAACGATCCGAGTTGATACATTCTCCCCCTCTTAAACAATCATTCGTCCTCGAACGGGTCAAGAAACATACCTGAAGCCTCAAATAGGTGAGGATATCTGCTTTGCATATCCCGCTCGGCCTCCCAGGTAGCCTCTTCCACGGGCCGACCTCTCCACTACAATTTCACTAAGGCTATATCCTTTGACCTCAACTTTCAAACTTGATGCTCCAAAATAGCTACTCGCTCCACATCATAAGTCAAATCATCATCCAACTGGACCGTGCTGAAATAAAAAACATGAGACAGATCATCAATATACTTCCGAAGCATAGAAACATGAAATACCGGATGCACACTCGATAAGCTAGGTGGCAAAACAAGCTCAAAAGCCACCTCCCCAATCCTCCGAAGCACCTCAAAAGGCCCAATGGATCGAGGACTCAATTTACCCTTCTTTCCTAAACCTAATAACACCCTTCATGGGTGAAACCTGCAACAAAACCTTCTCACCGACCGTGTAGGACACATCCCAAACCTTCATATCCGCATAACTCTTTTGTCTCGACTGCGCTGTACGAAGCCTCTCCTGAATTACCTTCACCTTTTCTAAACCATCTTTCACCAAGTCTGTAACCAATAACCTAGCCTCACCCGGCTCGAAACAACCAACTAGAGATCTACACCGCCTCCCATACAAAGCCTCATATAGAGCCATCTGAATACTCGACTGGTAGTTGTTGTTATAAGCAAACTCTGCAAGCGGTAGAAACTGATCCCATGACCCTCCGAAATCAATGACACAAGCGCGCAACATGTCCTCCAATATCTGAATAGTGCTCTCGGACTGCCCATCCGTCTAAGGGTGAAAGGTTGTGCTTAACTCAACCTGAGTACCCAACTCTCGCTGTACAGACCTCCAAAACTGCGAAGTAAACTGAGTGCCCCTATCTGAAATAATGGAAACTGGGACACCATGCAAACGAACAATCTCCCAAATATAGATCTCTACCAACCGCTCAGAAGAATACGTTGTACACACAGAAATGAAGTGCGTGGACTTGGTCAACCAATCCACAATCACCCAAATAACATCGAACTTCTTCAATGTCCGTAGGAGCCCAACTACAAAGTGCATGGTGATCCGCTCCCACTTCCACTCTGGAATATCCATTTGCTGAAGCAAGCCACCCGGTCTCTGATGCTCATATTTCACCTGCTGACAATTGAGACACCGAGCTACAAATCCTACAATGTCCTTCTTCATTCTCCTCCACCAATAATGTTGTCTCAAATCCTGATACATCTTCGCGGCATCCAGATGAATGGAATACTGCAAGCTATGGGCCTCCTCCAGAATCAACTCCCGAAGCCTATCTACATTGGGCACACTTATCCGGCCCTGCATCCTTAACACCCCATCATCACCAATAGTTACATCTCTAACATCATCGTGCTGAACTATTCCTTAAGGACAAGCAAAAGAGGATCATCATATTGGCGCTCTTTGATGTGATCATATAAGGAAGACCGAGAAATCACGCAAGCCAATATCCGACTGGGCTCCGAAATATCTAGCCTCACGAACCGATTGGCCAAGGCTTGAACATAAAATGCAAGAGGTCTCTCCCCAACTGGAATATATGCCAAACTCCCCATACTCACCGCCTTCCTACTAAAGGCATCGACCACCACATTGGCCTTCCCCGGATGTTAAAATATAGTAATATCATAATCTTTTAGCAACTCCAACCATTTTTGCTACCTCAAATTGATATCCTTCTGCTTGAACAAGTGCTGCAGTCTACAATGATCAATAAACACCTCACAAGACACACCATACAAATAATGCCTCCAAATCTTCAACGCGTGAGCGATGGCAGCCAACTCCAAATCATGAACATGGTAGTTCTTCTCATGGGGCTTCAACTGACGAGAAGCATAAGCAATAATTATACCCTTCTGCATCAATACACACCCAATACCAACTCTCTAAGCATCATAATACATGGTATATGAACTTGAAGCTGATAGCAAAACTAACACTAGAGTTGTGGTCAAGGATCTCTTGAGCTTCTGAAAGCTCTCCTCACACTAGTCCGACCACCAAATGAAACACCCTTCTGAGTCAACTTGCTCAAGGGCGATGCGATAGATGAGAATCCCTAAACAAACTGGTGGTAATAACCTGCCAAACCAAGAAAGCTGTGAATTTCTATGGCTGAGAACGGTCTGGGACAACTCTGAATCGCCTCTATCTTCTTTGGATCAACTTGAATACCCTTACTAGACACCATATGCCCCAAGAAAGCCACTGAACTGAGCCAAAGTTCACACTTGGAGAACTTTGCATAAAGCTTCTGCTCCCTTAATCTCTGCAACACAACTCTCAAATGCTCTGCATGCTCCTCTTGATTACGCAAATATACCAGAATATCATCAATGTAGACTATGACAAATGAGTCGAGATAAGGCTGGAACACGTTGTTCAACAAATACATGAACGATGCTGGGGCATTGGTCTATCCAAAAGACATCACCAAGAACTCATAATGATCATATCGGGTCCTGAAAGCCGTCTTAAGAATATTCGAGTCCCTGATCTTCAACTGGTGATAACCTAAATGGAGATCAATCTTGGAGAACACCCTCGCTCCCTGAAGTTGGTCAAACAAATCATTGATACGAGGCAAAGGATACTTGTTCTTGATTGTTACTCTGTTCAACTGCCTATAATCAATGCACATCCTCATAGTGCCATCCTTCTTCTTCACAAATAGAATCGGCGCACCCCAAGACGACACACTAGGCCAAATGAACCCCTTATCAAGGAGTTCCTGAAGCTGCTCTTTTAACTCCTTCAACTCCGCTGGTGCCATACGATATGGTGGAATAGAGATGGGCTGAGTGCCTGGCACCAAGTCAATACCAAAATTATATCCCTGTCCGATGGCATGCCCGGCAGATCTGTAGGAATTACATCGGGAAACTCCCTCACAACAGGAATAGAATCAATACTAGGAGTCTCTACATTGACGTCCCTCACAAAGGCTAGATATGAAAGACAACCCTTCCTAACCATCCGCTGGGCTTCAAGAATGAAATTACCCTAGTGGGAACATAATCAGTCGAACCTCGCCACTCAATCCGTGGCACACCTGGCATAGCCAATGTCACTGCCGTAGCATGACAGTCCAAAATAGCACGACACGGAGATAACCAATCCATGTCCAATATAATATCGAAGTCTACCATACACAATAATAAAAGATCCACTCGGGTCTCAAGACCCCCAATAGTCACCACACATTACCAGTACACACGGTCTACAACAACAGTATCACCCACCAGAGTAGATATACGAACAAATAAAACAAGAGACTCACGGGGCGTATCCAAATAATGAGCAAAGTATGATGACACATAAGAATAAGTGGAACCAGGATCAAATAATACAGAGGCATCTCTATGGCGGACTAAGACAATACCTGTGATCACGGAATCTAAAGCAATAGCATCGGGCCTAGCTAGAAGTGCATAGAAACGGGCATGACCGCCACATGATCGACCTCCCCCTCTAGGGAGACCCCTAGATGACTGACCTCTTCCCCTAGCTAGCTGGGTGGGTGATGGTGAGGTAATTGGCGCTCAAGCCGATGGATGACTCCTCTACTGAGATGAACCCCCAAGACGATAAGGATATTACCTCCACATATGACCCATCCTCCATACTCATAGCAACTCTGGGGAGAGCTGGAGACGGGGACTGAAGGGAACCCCTAGCACTAGAATGACTAGTAGATGCACCTGGCATAGAAGAGCCCTGAACTGATGGAGCACGAGATGGACTCTGGGCTGGAAGAGCACTGAGTGATGACTGGACCTGATGAGAACTGTGAGAACCATGACTCGATGATGCCCCAAGATAACCTGGGCGAGCTGGCTAAGCATGCATGAATGGACGGCCTCTACCGTGCTGAAACTGGCCTCTCGAAGGAGAACCACCATAACTACCAGATCCTCGAGGCCTCTTGGCCTCCCTCTTATCTCGGTCCTGGTGATGAGTTGACTCAATCTCACGAGCAATGTCTATAACCTCCTTAAAAGTAGCACTAGACACCCTCTCCCTGGTCATGAGAATACGAAGCTAATATGTGAGGCAATCAACAAACCTCCTAATCCTCTCCCTATCTATCAGACCAACCAAATAGCATGACAAGCTAACTCTGAGAACCTCATCTCATACTGCATCACAGTCATATCTCCCTGACACAACCACTCAAACTGTCTGTGCAGCTCCTCTCTGCAAGACTGTGGCACATACTTCTCCAAAAAGAGAACAGAGAACTGCTGTCAGGTAAGGGGCGCTGCACCAACAGGCCTACGCCTCTCATATGCCTCCCACCAAGTGAAGGCAGCTCCAGAAAATTGAAAAATAGTAAAAGCGACCCCGCTGGTCTCCAGAATACCCATTGTATGAAGAATCCTCTGACACTTGTCCAAGAAACCCCGGGCATCCTCTCCCTCTGCACCACTGAAAGTCGGAAGCTGAAGTCTACCAAACCTCTCTAACCTGCGTTGCTCATCCTCTGTCATGGCAGGAGCTACATAGTCCTAAGCAGCTGCAACTGGCTGGGCTGGATGTGCCCCCGGCGTCTGAAGTCCCTGTACGACCTACTCAGGTGTGCGAGTGGCGGGAGTCTGAGTGCCATGAGACCACCTGAGCTAGGCCAGTGCATACTGATAGAATCTGAGCCAAGGCCTCCTGAAGACCCAGAATCACAATAGGCACAGCTGGTGCTGCTGGAGCGTCCACAAGTTGGACCTGATCCTGAACTGGGGCGGTTGGTAGATCTGTAGGTGTTGCCCTAACTATTGTGCGGGCCACACTCCTGCCGCTACCGCGACCACGACCGCGTCCTCGGCCTCTAGTGGCCACAGCTGGTGGTACTAGTGGTCGTCCATCCTGACCGGTAGCGCGTGTCCTCACCATCTGCGAGAGAATAGAATAACAGAAGTTTAGTACTCGGATCAACAAATTCGCACGACAAGAATTTCAAGAATATGAAGTTTTTCCTAAAGGTTCTGCAGCCTCTCGAGGATAAATACAGATGTCTCCATACCGATCCGCGAGACTCTACTAAACCTGCTCATGACTCGTGAGACCTATGTAACTTAGGCTCTGATACCAACTTGTCCCGACCCTAAACCCAGACCCAGTCGTGATGAACCTGCTCATGACTCGTGAGACCTATGTAACTTAGGCTCTGATACCAACTTGTCCCGACCCTAAACCCAGACCCAGTCGTGATGGCACCTCTCGTGAAGACAAGGTCAGCTGACACAACACCCAATTCATTTTAACAATTAAAAATAACACAATTTAAGTCATTAACATGATTAAATCCCCAAATAAATAGTGAAACAATACAATTTGCGGAACAAACACAGCCCAACATCGGGGTGTCCCCAGTCATGAGCATCTAATAACTGATTAAAAGTAGGAAGAGTATACATAGTCTATTACAGAATTAAAACAAGGGAAAATAAGATGAGGGAGAGACACACTGGGCTGCGAACGCTGAGCAGCTACCTAGTGAACTCCGAACCGCCTGAGCTGGAAGCAATTAGCACTCGCTAGCGGGACCCGAGGCTCCTATATCTACACACAGGGTGTAGGGAGTAACGTGAGCACTCCGACTCAGTGAGTAATAACAATAAATGAAGACTAAGCAATAAGAAATTACGTAAAGCACAACAAAATGCTATAATAAGGCAGAGTAAAACCAGTAAAATGTAGTAAAACAGTGAAACCTTATAAAAACACCTTAGTTCATTAAAACTTCTTTAAAACACCTTTTTAGCAGTTAAGCATGTGAATGAGAAGTAGCGAGAAAAGATAAACACATAAAATCAGCCCCTTGGGCAAAATATATCAACAGAATCAGCCCCTCGGGCAATAACCTAGAACAACACCAGCCCTTCGGGCTATATCTCATATCATAATGGGTACCCATGCTCACTAGGGGTGTACAGACTTCGTGAGGGGCCCCTTACGGCCCAAGCGCAATATCAAGCCATCTCGTGGCATAATTAATAGGCTCTTGGCCTCATATCAAGCCACCCTGTGGCATATAACTCGGGCCCTCGGCCGCATAATCATGAATGAACTCAATATTGCTACGTCGCGTAGCCCGATCCCATAATAACCTCACAACACAGGCCCTCGGCCCTACTCACTCAAAAATCTCCAAAAGCCACTCGGGCACAGTAAAATAAGATGCTTAGCTCAAAATAACATTTAATATGTCAAAACAGTATAAACATGGCTGAGTTATAAAAATAGTGGAATATAGCATGATTGAGTACAAGTATAAAGTTAAAACTGTTAGGAATAGTAGTAAAAATCCCCTAAGGGTCTAAAACAGTTGGCACGAGGTCCAAATATGGCATTCAGCCCAAAACAGGATAATAGCAAATAATTTTCCAATCAAATACACGGTAAAACAATCATTCGGGATGGACTAAGTCATAATTACCAATGGTGCACGACCCCAGGCTCGTCATCGATGTGAAATCCAGGGTTTCATACCCTCGGGACAACATTTACAATCATCACTCACCTCAATCCGGTCCAAACTCTAGCCCGCGATGTCTTTGCCCCACGTATCGGCTTCAACTTGCGTCGAATCTATCCAAAATCAGCATCACAACGTCAAAATATGCTAAGGGAATGAAGCTCATGCAAAAATAATCAAAGTACAACATAAATCCCGAAATTAACCAAAACCCGACCCCGAGCCCACGTCTCAGAATCTAATAAAATTTACATCAATACGCTCGTTATCCTCCCACGATTTCATCCATATCAAAAGTACCAAAATCCGACCACAAATGGCCCCTCAAATTCCCAAGTCAAGGTCTCCAATACCAAGCCCTAATCCCAAATTTTTAACCCTTAATTTCCATTAATCTTAGGCCAAATCAGTGAAATAATGCCATAGGATCGATTATTAGGTTCAAAGATCTTACCTCCAAGCATTATCCCTTGAATCCCTCTTCAAAATAGCTTCCCCAAGCTCAAACCCGAATAAAAATGGTGAAGAACAACTCAAAAATTGCAAAGTAGCCCATACTTTCTGGCCCAGGGATTCCGCACTTGCGGTCTAGCTACTGCTTCTGTGGTCCGCTTCTGCGGTCCAAGACGCCGCATCTGCGGTCCTCACTTAAATCCCAGGCTCAGCATATGCGATGCAAATCCCGCACCTGCGCTACCGCAGGTGCGACTACCTAGCCGCTTCTGCGGCTCCAGCTCTCCTTGGCCCTTTCCACTTCTGCGACTCATTTTCGCATCTGCGGGGGTCACACCTGCGGCCTCCCAACCGCAGATGCGGTTATGACAACAGTCCCAACACTTCAGCTACCATTTCCAAATTCTTATCTTTCCGTCAACCACCAGAAATCACTTCGAGGCTCCCGGGACCTCAAACAATAGCATAAACTAGTCATATACCACCATTCAAACTTATACCAATCTTCAAAACACCTCAAACCACATCGAATCAACTAAAACACATCGGATTCAAGCCTAAGGTTCCCAAAATCTTTCAAATTCTGCTTTTGATAAAAAATGTCTATCAAACCACGTCCGAATGACCTGAAATTTTGCACAGACATCCCAAATGATACAACGGACCTACTACAACTCCCAGAATTCCATTCCGACTCCTATATCAAAATCTCACCTATCAACCAGAAAATGCCAAAATTCCCACTTCGCCAATTCAAGCCTAAATCTACTCCGGACCTCCAAAACACATTCCGATCGCACTCTTAATTTCCAAATTACCTCATGAAGCTATCCAAACCATTAGAACTCACATCCGAGCCCTTTAACACATAAGCCAACATTCGGTTGACTTTTTCAACTTAAGCTTACTCAGAAGAGACTAAGTGTCTCAAACCTTACCAAAACCTTTTCGAACTCAAGCCAACCAACCCGATCACACATAATATCGATAAACAAAGCAATAAGAAGCAGAAATGGGGGAAATGGAGCAGTAACTTATGAAACTACCGGCCAGGTCGTTACAACCACCCGATCAACTGGTATACGTTGATGATTTCGCCCACAGAGGTTGAGATGATATGATGGGATGCCCTCATAGGCTTGATGATGTTATATAAGCATATACCTATGCATTATATGACATTTATACGCATATGTATGATATTGTAAATGTTTCATGATTCACAAAGCTATTCAGACTTACAGGTTGAGTTCTTTGCTCTGGGTTTCTTTCATGTCTTTTATATACTGCTTTTCATACCTTACATACTCGGTACTTTATATTTACTGACATCCCTTTTTCCTGGGGATGATGTGTTTCATGCCTGCATGTCCCGATAGACAAGTTGACAGTCCTTCTAGTAGGCTATCAGCTCAGCGAAAGGTGTTGGTGCACTCCACTTACTCCGGAGTTGCCTATTTGGTTAGTATGATTTGGACTTGTATTGATTGGTATGGCGGGACACTGTCCCAACCTTTATGATGTTTATGTACTCTTAGAGGCTTGTAGATAGATGTCATATATATGGATACTTGTATGGCCTTGTCGGCCTATGTTTTGAGTGTGCAAATGATCATGTTGGCCTTATATTCACATGTATAAGTTTCTATATCATGTTGGGTTATCCTATGTCTAGTATTCCCTTATGTTTTATTCTGGTTATCTCATGAAGGCCCTTCTGGACCATTTACCCATAATGGTATGATAAGAAAGATATGTTATGCTAGTACTTGGTTGGGTAAGGCATCGGTGCCCATCATAGCCTGTCGGTTTGAGTCATGACATAAGTCGTATCAGAGCAATTCTGTCTTAGAGAGTCTATAAGTCGTGTCTAGTAGAGTTTTGTTTATGGGTGTGTTGTACACCACACTTATAAGTAGAAGGGCATTTAGGACTGTCACTCTTTCTTCTTACACTAGATCATATGGTAGATCTCAGTCGTTAGAATTCAAACTCTTAAATTCTACTTTATTAGTAATACAATGATACCTACATCCACAAAGATAGTTGGTAAGAGATTGAATGTGGTTGTGGAAGAGTTGAGTTAGAGGAATTCAATTTTGCATCATGCTTATGATGAGCAAATGTAAGGTCTTCAGTAGATTATGTGTGTACTAAGACGTGTAAGCTTCTTGATAAGGAGCCCAAAGGCATGAATATTTATCCACCCATATGGTTTAAAATGCAACAAGAGAATCAGGAGGTAGATACAAGTTTCAACAAGTAAAAAAAGTAAGGTGAAGAATGGTACAAGGTACCTAGTTAGTGAAGATTATCAGTATTTACAATTCAGGTAGATAAATATAAGCAATTTTGAGTTGCTTTCAATAGTAACAGAGATATACACAATTGGTCACACCCATCTCAGTTATGCCATATAGGAGCTAACAGATATAGTTTGAGAGAAGAATTGGATATCAGGATCCAGCTGAGATTAGAGTAACACAAAAAGTTGATGGATCATTATCATTAGCTAACATTTTCGAAGGATAGTGTAAACGTGGTAATAGATCTCCTTGTAAAACACTCAGATGGTGCACTCTAGAATAGTACATTCTGATATAAATACTAGAATGTTCAAAAATTTCAAAAGATAGGCAGTGGAATCTTAGAAGGGATAAATATTTACTTTAGTATGACTCCTGCCACTAGTAAAAAAAGAGAATGTTAGGCGACCTGAAGAGCCAATAGATAGAGCAAGGGGTGCTAGAAGGGAAAGAATGTTTTGTTGAAGTTTTTAGAATAAAATGATAGATAGAAATATTAGCAGGAGAATAAGAAGAGAGTAAATGATGCATTATGAATAAGATGTGATAAATGAGTGATACCAGTAAATCAAACTATAACACGATGACAGAGTCTATAGTCAAGTGAAGGAAAAGACAAGAGGTGATAGGCCTTGAGATAATAAAAGAGTATAAGCCATAAAGTCATACTCTCATTTCGAGATGAGTTGGTGACTCGAACATGATTCCCAAAAGGCTAAGTTAGACACCCGGAGTAATAGGAATTAGTATGGTATAGTAAACAAGATAAAACCGAACATGAATTAGGGACCAGAGGATTTGATAGTAGTCGACATTGTGACAATTTCAGAGATCGCGTTCCAGCAATAATAGAATGAACAACAAAAGAATAACCTTTAAAGGTCATTCAGAAAGACGTTTCCCTAAAGCAAGCATTGTGAGCAGAGTTAAGCTTAAGGGACTAAGTGTGCTAGTTACACTAGGTGTCACTTTCGTACGTAAGAAATTCAGTTATTCCTGGTACAAAAGGGATATTGCAAGGTGATTAAGAGTCCTTGAAGATGTGAAAAGATGCCAAAGATGAAGAGGTAAAACATTTATAAGTAAATCTTCATAGCATTAAATTTTATTACTCCCCTAAAGAGGGAAGATAGTGTGATATGGTATCAAGTTGGAGTTATGTGGTTCAAGTAACTATGGAATAGTAAAGGAAGAATGTGGTAGAAAGGTGAAAGGAATGAGATTGCATTTATTCAGATCCTATAGATATGATACGACTGCAGAACATTATACAAGCACGATGTCGGGAACATGCAGTAGGGGTTCTAGCACTAGATATTATTGATAAATAAGTGTAAATGAACACTTGATACATAAGGAGCTAGTGTGAGGGATAAGTTAAGACAAATGACATAAACTAAGAGAGATTGCGCACAATATTTATATGAGAATGGACCAATAAATAGTTAGTAGTTGATTAAGGAAGAGCCTAGTTATGGCTAGACAAGAGGATAAAGACAAATCAACAGATTGTGCAAGATAAATATAGTGAACCCCAACATAGTGAATTCAGTCTTGTAGATATGACGTCGTAATCCTTGAGAAATATTCAGATAGGAGTTGGGGTAATTAAAGGTACCGTATATGTATTACGAAAATAAAAGAGAGTGCTATTGGGAAGACAGTCAAAAATTTCAGTTCAGAAGAAACCCTACGAGCACAAGGCGGAGGTAAGTAACTAGGGATAATTATAGGCGAGTAAGAACATCAAAAATTTTGTTGGGTATATGATGTAATAAGCTCGCAGCTTTATAAGAGTCGGAGGGTCTCCCCTAAGTACTACAATGAAAGACTAGCTGAGAAAATAAGGAATAAGGCTTCAAGCTAAGCATAGTGACCTAAAGAGGAAATGGTCATGTAACAACAGTCTCACTATAATATTGTATACACTCCATAAGAAAGTGGCACCTATCATGGCTAATGAACGGGAAAAAAATCAAAGGGGATATTTGAGATCATATGAGTTACAGGAAATTCCAGAATTCATGGGTAATAAGATATGCCAAGTATTCATGCAACAAGTGGCAGAACGACCAGGAAAAGTAATTGCTTACATTCAAAGACAACTAAGAAGGCATGTAAGGAAATCTATGGTGCTAGCAAGTTAAAAGGAAGGTTGCAAGTAATATAAATAGATATGTGTAGGTCGCAAGCTAAAGTATGGTAGAGCGACAAGGTTTTAGGTATGCAAGAGTAAGGATGAGAAAATGTGAGTGAGAAGGTGACAAGAATAGGTAAGGCCTCGAGATTAAGCCCATCAAAACAAGAGAGCTGATAGTTTCCATAAGTTATAGAAAGCTCGGCATAGCTTGAATTAACTCGGAGGAGACTAAGACTAGGTGCATTTAGAAGAGATGGAATGCTACCCTGGTAGTAGAATAAGGATGTAGTTGTGATAGATACGAGGATGATGTTTAGGCCTTTGATTGAGTAATGATTTAACGAGAAAGGGAATTAATGAATTGCATGAGATTAAAATACCCCCCATAAGATGAATCACGTTGGGATGCTATGAAATATAGTTATTGAAGTATAGTATCATCCCTAAGTGGATCAGGAAAATTACTTCAAATGTTCCCCGATACAATATGAGCCCTAGTGACAATGTATTATGTAAGAGGTTTCAAGTTATCAGTGGTAGATTATGGATCAACATTAAGGCAAATCAACAATGGATGGATAAAAGTTACAAAGTATGATATTAGATTAGGACGTCATTCTTAAGATGAACAGTAATGAAGAAGAACTAAAAGACTTAGATTTATACATATATGATAAGAAGCGAGAGAGTAACCTGAGTTGGGTAGCAGACCTCGGTATAATAAATCGAAGTAAGTGTTATAGTATAGTATAACCTACATAGATGTAGTAAATCCATAAGCATAGATAACCAAGGTATGAAACAAGATATAGCAATGGTCATAAGTTCGACAAAATACCGAGAGAAGAACTTCAGTACACTTATAGATACCCCGAGGGAAAGCTTGTAATTTTTATGTATATGTTCACAAAGCGAGGCCTAGAGATTGGCTAACAGCTGGAGGAAAAAGGAGAGAAGAGTCGCATAGGTGCACTTACAAGGCCAGAATCGTACAGGCTGTATGATAGAAGGTAGCAATAGTTACGAGATTGGAAGGATTCCGACCACAAGTCGTGGTGTGAGAAAGAGGCCTAAAAGAGGGAATGTCCTGCCTTTGAATTTATTCACAGAATAGTTGCCTAGATGGAAATGATAGTATTAAAATATTCATAAAAGCCATAGGTTATGAGATTGATAGGCGCACCAGTCAATATTCAAGGACGAACGCCCTAGGGGGGGAGAATGATGTTATACCCCATATTTTCGTACGTGAGAGTACATCATAAGTCAATTGATGTAAGCTCAGAAATGGGATCGTGTTTGAAAGTGCATAAAGTAAGTTAATCTTGTTACTTTGGAGGTTACAAATCTTTAAGATCATGAATAACAAGTACCAAGAAGGTTGGAAAACTTAGAAACTAAACGAAAAATAAGTTTCGTCGAAAGTTGATAAGTTTGGAATGTTATAATATGCACGTTGGGGTGAGACTAGGGTTCTTAACATAATAAGGAGGTTATGTTATGAGTTATCTTAATTGTATGATAGTCGTATATTACGTTTTGAAGTCAAGCGAGTTGTAGAAGAAAAGCTGGCAAAGATCAACACAAGTTACATTCATAATGTGCTAAAAATTAGGTAAAATATAGCAGAGCTTTTTCCTAATATACTTTAATTACAGGATGATACACATATCAAATTGAAGATCTACGAGTGTAGTTTCTAACTCATTAAACCGATTGTCGATACGATATTGGAGTAGAAAGATATGTGTATTTTTGTGAGACTGCCAAGCAGCTCCCAATGGGTCCCACTTAGGCGGTGGTCGACCTACTTCACTTTAAAAACGATTTGGAAGACCTTTATTTCTCATTTTTCGACCCAATCTCGTCCATGCACTCCTTCTACTCTCCTAAAAAGACACCATAAGGGTTTGAAGTGATTCCAAATTGATTACACCATATTTCAACATCAAAAGTTAGTTCTAGTAAAGAATAACACCTCTTTGAGCTTGTATTGTCATTGATGATAATTGTGGACTGTGTTTGGCTAAAATTTCAAGTTTTTGCTACTGGATAAGATAAGTATAATAACCTACTAATTGTGCTTAAGCTTGCTTGTATGTTGGTTAAGTTGTTAGGATGATAAACTACAACATAATACTTGGATTAGCTTGTGAAGTTGTTGTTCTTGGTGGATTGATTTGAACGTTACTATTATGGACTTTAACTGGCTGGAAATTATGGAAAATAAGTTGGTTATGACATTAATAGTATGATTATAGTCGTTTACATGTCAATCTTGTTGAGGAAATTAGTAACTAGAAAAGAAATGGCTATAAAGCACTTGGAAATTGTCCTCAATGATATTATCTTGTGTTAGGCTATTTTGGGTAACTTTGAAATTGAGTACAAGGCTAGAAATCCTTTAAAAGGTATTGGTTATTATAATGGATATATTACTAAGCTCAAGAATGAAGCTAAAGGGATTCAATCCGATCTTGCCGCTCGTTGTTATATGTTGATGACTTGTTAATGAAATATTTTATACCCTATTGTTAATGTTGTTCCTATTGTATTGCTCTGGTTGTTGTTGTTGTTGTATGGTATTGGAGGAGGCCCTTGTTATAGGGATATGTTGCCCAAATTTATATAAACGAGCTACTAGTTTAAGTTGCAGACTTAGCCTTTACTCAACATTGATTTTGAATCTCCTTATGCTATGGTAGATTGAGTTGAGTTGTTTGAAGAATTACTTGAAAGGTACTAAGGACTCAAAATAGTTAAGATATGTTAAGTCTATCCCTTCTTTCGTTTTGGTATGGTCCATATGATACAAATAAAACGAGCAAATGCGCAACTTTCACAATTGACTCTATTCATAGAAGTACAAGAGGTGTCTATGTTCTTAATTCCCCATGTATCCCATTATTATATCATCTGTTCCACGGTATCAAAAAATATGTAAGTTGATAAAGTTTATTTTATGATATTAACTGAAGGCGTATTGATCTTATGACTTTCCGAGAGATTTTATCGACTTACTTCCTTATGTATTGCATTCATGTATATATGTGCATTTACCCATGACCAGATAGCGTTATATACGCATATATTATATTTATATGGGGTATGGGGAAAGGTTACGGCCACAGAGGCTGAGATGATATGAAGGGATGCCCCCATAGGCTTGATGATGTTATATATGTATATACTTATGCATGATGTGACATTTATACGCATATGAATGGCATTGTAAATGTTTCATGATTCACAGAGCTATTCAGACTTACATGTTGAGTTCTTTGCTCTATGTTTCTTTCATGTCTTTTATATACTGCTTTTCATGCCTTACATACTCGGTACTTTATTTGTACTGACTTCACTTTTGCTTGGGGACAATGCATTTCATGCCCTCAGGTCCTGATAGACAGGTTGACAGTCCTCCTAGTAGGCTATCAACTCAGCAAAAGGTGTTAGTGTACTCCACTTACTCCGGAGTTGCCTATTTGGTCAGTATGATTTTGACTTGTAACACTATCCCAATCTTTATGATATTTATATACTCTTAGAGGCTTGTAGACATATGTCATATATATGGATACTAGTATGGCCTTGTCGGCCTATGTTTTGAGTGAACAAATGATCATGTCGGCCTTATAAGCCGGTATGTCACATATATAAGTTTTGATAGCATGTTGGGTCATCCTATGTCTAGTATTCCCTTATGTTTTATTCTGGTTATCCCATACGACCCTTCTATCCCATTTACCCATTATGGATGATAAGAAAGATATGTTACATCGGTACTCGGTTAGGTAAGGCACAAGGTTCCCATCGCGGCCCATCGGTTTGGGTCGTGACATTCCGGATGTTGGAAATTAGGTACCAAGGTTTATGGGCTAAGGTTTAAGTAATGATCTTCAGTTATGTTTTGTTGTCATGCTTACATGGATTGGGTGGTGTGGGATCACCCTCGAGTATGTGTATGGTAAGATTACACGGCAAGTTGATGGCTTCAGAACGACTCTAGGCACGTTTGAGGGCGAACGTATATTTAAGTGGGGGAGAATTTAATGACCAACCAGTTATTTTGAGCATTTGCATTCCATTTAGCTATTTTGAAGTCTTGAGTAGCTTCGTATGATGTGTTATGACTTGCGTGAATCGTCGGTTTTAGATTTCAGGAGATTCGGAATTGATTTGAAAGAATGATCCTTAACTTGGAAGCTTTAAGTTGGAAGAGTTGACCTATTTTGACTTTTTAGTATTGACCACGGATCAGAATTTTGATGGTTCCATTAGGTCTGATGGTGATTTTGGACTTGGGAGTATGCTCGGATTTGCATTTGGATAATTCTAGAAGGTTTCGACACTAATTGGCGAAAGTTGAAAATTTGAAGATTTGGAATATTCATAAGTTTGACCGGGAGTTAAATTTGATGATAGCAGGTCTGGATTGTGGTTTCGGGTATTGAAATAGCTTCGCTATGTAATTTGGGACTTGTGTGCAAAATTTAAGTTCATTCCGGGTTGATTTGATATGTTTCGGCATGAGTTTTGGAAGTTGAAAGTTCAAAAGTTTATTAAGTTTGATTTGAGGTATGATTCGTGGTTTTGATATAGTTATGGGGGATTTGAGGCCTCGAATAGGTCCGTGTTATATTTTGGGAGTTTTTGGTATATTCAGATGGGGTCTCGAAGGGCTGGGGTGAGTTTCGAACGTGGTTCAGATCATTTTTGTTTCATGTTGCATTGCTGAAGAAGTGTTAGTGCTGGTGTTTCAGCATCCTCGAAAGTTTGGGCGCAGATGCGAGTCCGTAGATACAGATGGGTCATCGCAAAAGCGGAAGTGGCATGCTGGGCGTGAAGGTCACAGGTGTGGGTGCATGAGCACATCTGCACACCCGTCGGTGTGGTTCTATATGTGCAGAAGCGCGACCGCAGAAGCAGAGTGGTGATCACAGAAGTAGTGGATTAGGGTGTTTTTGCTGAAGCGAAGGCGTGGTCGTGCATGCAATTTTTGCAGAAGCGAGAATTTGTTCGCAAAAGTGAAAATGGCTGGGCATAAGTTATAAATAGAGGGTTTTGTTCATTTAAACATATTTTGAGTTGGGGAGCTTGGATTTTGGCTATTTTGGAGGAGATTTTCACCACATGGATTGGGGTAAGTGTTCTCTACTCGGTTTTGATTATATTTCATGAATCTATCTTCGTTTTTGGCTTTTGAATTATGAATTTAAAAGAGAAATTGGGGGGGGGGGTTCTAAAATTTCATAAAGTCAATTTTTGAGTTTTAAACATCGAGTCAGAGTCGGATTTGAGTAAAAGTAGTATGATTGGACTCGTAATTAAATGGGTTGCCGAATTTTGTGAGTTTTGTCAGGTTCCGAGGTGCGGTCTCAGGTTTGATTTTTTGGTTGACTTTGGGCTTTTGATTAAAGATTCGATCTTTATCGATTGGGTTTGTTTCCTTTGGCATTATTTGATGTTTTTGAGTTGCTTTTGGCTAGTTTCAGACCATTCGGAAGCCGGTACAAGTGGGATGGCATTTCTAGAGTACTATTTGGCTTGCTCGGTATTGAATTTGACTTGTTCGTGGTAAGTAACATATCTAAGCTTGAAATTTTGAGGGTATTTAACCCTGGGAACTATATTATAAGAGGTGTATTGAGGTGACACACATGTCAGGTGACGAGCGTGTGGGTGTGCACTGGGGAAATCATGATTCTAATTGACTATTAGACTATGGCCGGACTTGTTTTGTTGTTATGTCTTATTACATCCATATTCTCCCTACTTGTTTGATTATATGAGCTGTGAACCATGTTAGAAATCATGTTTATGCCATGTGCTAATGGTTGAGACATAATGAGGCTATTTTTGTTATTTTGACTTGTCTGATCTAACTATATTTATATACTAAGTCATGATTCTTTATTTGCATATCATATCTCAGTCTATGTTCATCAGTCATTGTTACATCATATGTTATCATTGTTTGGGCTGAGTTCTTCGAGATTGTGAACCCTTGAGACTTGATAGATTGATAACTGAGTTGGGGTCTGAGGGCCGAATTATGAGTGATATTGATGGGATCAGGTTGCACATCGCAGCAGGCCATATTGGTTTTATATATATTATACTATATAGATCAGGATGCACACTGCAACAGGCCTTATAAGCTTTATTATTATTAATGTAATTGGGTTGCATGCCACAGTAGGACGTATTAGCTTTATTTTATCGTTTGGGCAGGATCCGCCCCTGTGGAGTTTGACATACCAGAAGTGAATGCAGGTGTCGTACAATGATGAGTGACTGAGTGTGCTGAGTGATTGGGCGTGGTGAGTGGGAGTGCGAGATAGTGAGATTGAGTACTCTGAGAGTGTGAGTACATGGGTTCATCATTGTGATGCATTGCTTTTGACATGCATACTTGACATACATGCGTAGAGATGTATTTCCTCATGCTACACGATTTTGTCACATTCATGACTTCACATGCACATTGACATGTAGGTATAGAGATGTATTTTCCTCATGCTATCTGAGAATGAAATATCTTATCTATTGTTGAAAGTTTTTGGGAGAAAATAACAGTTTTTTGATATACTCATATTTTAGTGATTTCGGTGAAAGATTTAGGGTTTTACCTTTATACCTTAAAAGCATGCCTATTTTTCTATAACTGAGAACGAGTTGGGCATCATATCTTTGAGTTATTACTTGTGTTGCTTTTATTATATCGTTACGAATTGTTCTGGGTTATTGGTGTTGGACTCTGACCGTTGTCCAAGCTCTTCAGTGCATTCAACCTAAGGTTAGGTTTGTCACTTATTAAGTACATGGGGTCGGTTGTACTCATACTACACTTCTGCACCTTGCGTGCAAATTGTGGAGTTGACGTTGCTGTGTATGGTGGGAGCTGGCATTGGAGATGTACCCACGTTTCGATTATAGTTGCCTCTTATTCTTTGTAGCTTTAGATTTATAAATCTGTTTATGTAGACCTCGAACAGATGATGTATTTATTTCATACCAGATTTGTAAGCTCTAAGTTTTAGAAGCTCATGATTTGTACTACCAATCCTTGGGATTTTTTTATAAAAGTTCAGTTATTTTATCATTTATTTTCTTAGTAAATCTCCTTTGAATTGGATTGTTGATAATTGTCTTACCTAGCGGGTTGAGTTAGGTGCCATCACGACTAGTTGGATTTTGGGTCATGTCAGCAAGTTGTGGTGTTTTTCTGATTTTTTAGGACAACTTAAATGTGACGCCAATCTATATTTTATATTTGATGGGCTCAACCTTTAGGTTCTTACCATGACACCATTATCATTTAGAAATTATAGGTTAAAATAAAAAATTCTTGAAATTTTGGTAAATTTTAACATATATACATATACTTCTTATTAAAGATACTGGAATCGTTGAACCATGCTACATCATCCTCTGGTATTAGTTTTAATTATATAAAATTTTGTGATGGCAAAAGTAGATCAAGGATTTCAATGTGTTAGTTTGGGGATTTTGAATGAATAAACCAAACAAAAATGAAAGAAAAAAGAAGAAAAACATACTTAATTAAAACACAAGAGGGACACTAGAACTGTCTACTTTGAACCTCCAACTTTACTTGTAAAGGCTCACCCGATAATTATTGCACCATAGGACTCTTTGAGCTTGGGTGCACACACGTATATTTAAGGATTTTTTTAAAAATATAGCATTATTATATTATAAATGGTATCGAGAGAGGAGCATAGGTTCATGTGGCCCATGCTCCAACATATGTTAGTATTCTGTATTCAAAACCAGAAAATCAGAAGGCGTTAGTTTAAGAAAACAAAAAACAAAAAATTCCAAGCCCACAAGTTTCTTGTGTATCCTTAAGGAATTTAATCTTCTCACAGTTGCTCAAAGTTTCGGATTAATTCCTCCCAGGATATAACAAAATAACTATTCTGCGATAGCAGCACTTCAAATCACAGAACTTCGGCGAACTCAAATGGTGGAGCAAATCACACAAAATGCTTACCTTTTTTCTTTGAAAAATAATGCAGAATGCAAAAGATAGAGGAGAGAGCTTTTCAGATTTCGGTGGGGGAAAATGAGGCTAAGCCTCTCTATTTATAGCCAACGAAGTTGGTCCCAACATGTGCAAAAGTGCCTGTTCGTTGATAAGGTGTCTATTCAGCAGAAATTATTTGAATTTCTGTTGAATGGACTGTTTGCTAATAATTCTGCGATTTCCAAATTCATATTTTTTTTGTGCAAAAATATTAGAATAGAAAATATTAAATGATGGAAAAGAAAAATAAATTTGGCCAAAAATTTATCAATCAATTATATCAATTGACCAAATTCGAATCTGAATCTAAATCCGAAGCCAAAGCCGAGCCGAGCCGAGCGAGTGACAACGACGACTGCGCGAGGCTTGCGCTCTTCTCAACTCTTTAAGAGCTAGAAGAAGTGCTTCCATATATAAGCTCACGAATTTTTCTCTTCATATTCAATGAGGGACAAAATTCCCTTGTAAAATGAACTAATTCAAAATTTTATTATCCTCCATTTCTTTTTTCATCATTTTTCTTTCACACATTTTTTGTTTTAATTAACAAAACCCAACAGATATTTCCCTGGTCGGGGTCCTAATACGGATATTAGATAGTGAGAAACAAATTAAAAAGATGATAATTACATTAACGACTCGAATTTCTTTTCACAAAATCTGTGGAGTTTACATACAAAGGCATACGTGGAAATGCAAGAAACGTGATGCCAACGTATTAGTCTGTGTTACTTTTAACTTTATTCGCATGGTACTCGTGTAAATTCTCATATCGTGATGACAAAGTGTACATGTTTTTATGTAATCTGTATTTGAAAATATATTTAAAGAATCAGAAGCAAAGTAAAACTAGAAATGTAGAAGAAACAGAAAATTAATCCGAACCCACCGAATTTACAATGATTCCTTAAGGAACTTAATCCTCTTCCAGTACCCGAGATTTAGGATTATTTCCTCCCAAGATAGAATGAATTACCCTCACTGGTGTAGTGGTACGTCAAACCGCAGTGACCAACGAACTCAAAGATCGGTAGCAAATCACACTTACTACTTTCTTTCTATTAAAACAATGCAGAAAGAAGAAGGAGAAATCAGAATTTTCATAAGGAAAATATGTGAGAAAGATCATGTATTTATAACCAAAAAGTTGGGTAATACCGAAGAGTTGCAACTCTTCATTTAAAGGCTGCAACTCAAAATGGTTGTTTTACAAAACAGTAATTTACGTAAACCGCCAAATTTAAGTTCTAACGGTAAACTTAAAAACTGAGGAAAATCATTTTACCGTTACAAAAACGGCTAATTTGGATTAAAATAATATTATGTTAATCTTAATATTAACAAATAAATTTGGTCCAAAAAATTAATCAATCAATCAGAGTATTTGACCAAATCCGAAGCCAAAGCCGAAGTCGAAGCCAAGCCGGGCGAGCAACGACGACGACTAAGAGAGGCTTGGCTTCTTATCAACTCTTTAAGAGCTAGAAGAAGTGCAATTGTATATATACCCATCAAAACTCTTTTCCTCCTCTAATATGGGACAATGTCCCTTTGTCAAAGAGGAAAATTCAAAAATTTTATTTTTTCCTCCCTTTCCCATTTACTCTATTTTAAGCTATAACAAGTTTAAACCCAACAATCCCCCACATGAATGGAGAATGGTTATATCACGGAAATATGCATGGAAAATTGTGTGATTAACAAGTAAAGATTAATCACATCTGGATAAGCAGGTTTCCCTTTGAACTTTTCGTAGTGAACTTATGTCAGATATATTGGTCAATCGGTAGATTTAAGATCTTTGAACCATCAAACTTTGATGTGTACCTATACAACCATAATTCACACAATCAACCCTTAACCGTCTTTGGTTCTCATTGTTGTATTCGTTTCAGCTATGAACACCGCCTGGTTTCATAAGTACGTAGAGAACTGGCCTGACAAAATTCTTCTTGAAGCGACTAACACTTCACACTTATATAGGTGATTCCTAAACATGTCATAAAGTAGATACACTCTTCGATATACTCCGTATCAAATTTAGAAACTATTAAAAAGTCTTAATACTTTATCCTTGGTACTGAACATTGTCTCATCACGAGAATGGACCAAAATTTTAGTTGACAATGTTGTCATTAATGACTTTATTTGATCTCCTTGAACCTAGATCTTGGGATTTCCAGTCTTCTAGGTAGAGTTACCGCCACAATGGCATATCCTTGGCCATAGTCTCATTTCCCTTGATGATCTTTCAACTACTTTTCTAGTTAGGCCTTTTGAAAGCGGATCCGACACATTATCTCTTGACTTTAAGTAGTCAATTATGATAATCCCCCTAGAGAGTAGCTGCCTAACGATTTTAGGTCTTCCCGTATATGACGAGATTTACCGTTGTACATAATGCTATCATCCCTTCCAATTGCCGCTTGACTATAGCAATGTAAGCTTATTGGTACCAACGGTTTGGGCCAAAATGGACTATATTCCAAGAAATTTTGGAGCCATTCAACTTCTTCACCGGTTTTATCTAAGGCTATGAACTCAGCCTCCATTGTAGAGCGGGCAATACAAGTTTGTTTGGACGACTTCCAAGATACTGCTCCTCCACCAATAGTGAATACATATCCACTTGTGGACTTAGAATCAGTTGAACCAATAATCCAATTTGCATCATAGTATCGCTCAATCACTGTAGGATATTTACTGAAGTGCAAAGCAAAGTCTTGAGTATGTTTTAAATATCCCAAAACTCATTTCATTACCATCTAATGAGATTGACCTGGATTACTCATGTATCGACTCAATTTACTTATAGCACAAGCTATATCTGATCGAGTACAATTCATGATATATATTAAATATCCCAACACACGAGCATAATCCAATTGTGATATATTTTACCTTTTGTTCTTTGCAAGTGCAAGATTCACGTCAGTTGGAGTCTTTGCAACTTTAAAATCTAAGTGCTTGAACTTTTCAAATACTATTCTAATGTAATGAGATTGCGACAATATCATACCTTGAGGAGTCTTATGGATCTTAATACTAATAATTAGATCGGCAACTCCCAAATCTTTCATATCAAATTTGATAGTTTGCATACACTTAGTCCCATTTATGTTGGCAATGTCATTACTCATTATCAATATATCATCCACATATAAGCAAACAATGACTATGTGATTTGGAACATTTTTTACGTACACACATTTATCGCATTCATTTATCTTAAAACTATTTGACAGCATTATTTGGTCAAATTTCACATGCCATTGTTTGGGTGCTTGTTTTTGTCCGTAAAGCGACTTAGCAAGTCTACATACCTTCTTTTCTTTAGCTAGAACCACAAATCCTTCAGTTTGATCCATATAAATTTCTTCTTCCAAATCTCCATTTAAGAAGGACGTTTTAACGTCCATTTGACGAATTTCAAGACCATATACCGCAGCTATTACTACTAACATTTGTATGGTGTATTATTATAACTGGAGAGTATGTATCAAAATATTCAATACCTTCTCGTTGTCTATAACCTTTGACCATAAGTTTTGCCTTATAAATGTCAATAGTGCCATCATTTTTATTTTCCTCTTAAAAATTCATTCCGGGAGGAAGATCAACCAATTATCATATATGGTTATTCAGTATGGATTTTATTTCACTATTTACAACCTCTTTCCAAAATAATGATTCCGAGGAAGACATAGCTTCTTTAAATGTTCAAGGCTCATTTTCCAATAAGAAAGTCAGAAAATCTGGTCCAAATGAAGTAAATATTCTTTCACATTTGCTACGTCTTGGATCCTCTTGATAAGACGTACTTTCTTTTGTGTCTTCCTGAGGTCGTTTATATCCTTTACCAATTGACTCACATTCCTTTTTATACGGATATAAACTTTGGAAGAATTCATCATTATTTGATTCTATAATCGTATTATAACGAATGTCGAGATTTTCTGATTTATGAACCAGAAATCGGTATGCTTTACTATTGGTTGCATATCCTATGAAAACACAATCAACGATTTTCGGTCCTATATTAACCTCTTGGGTTTAAGAACTTCCACTTTTGTCAAACATCCCCACGCTTTAAAATAATTCAAGTTAGGCTTCCTTCCTCTCTATTTTTTATATGGAATAGATTGTGTTTTGCTATGGAGTACTCGGTTTAGTATCCAGTTAGCCGTAAGAATGGCTTCCCCCCACAAGTTTTGTGGAAAACCAAAACTTATCAACAAAGCATTCATCATCTCCTTTAATGATCGATTCTTTCTTTTTGCAATCCCATTGGATTGGGGCGTGTAAGAGGTCATTGTTTGATGAATAATTCCATATTCTAAACATATTTCTTCAAAAGGAGATTCGTATTCACCACCTGTATCACTTCTTATCATTTTGATTTTCTGGTTAAGTTGCATTTTAACTTTATTTTTGTATTGCTTAAATGCATCTATTGCTTCATATTTACTACTAAGTAAGTGAACATAGCAATATCGAGTGTTGTCATCAATAAAAGTTATGAAATACTTCTTTCCACCATGAGATAGTATTGAATTTATGTCGCTAATATCTGTATAAATTATTTCTAAAACATTTGAATTCCTTTCAACTGACTTATTAGGATGTTTAATATACTTAGATTCCATTCATATTTAACATTTTGATTTGCCGCATTCAAACTTAGCAATACCTCCAAATTAATCATTTTTTATAAGTTTTTATAATTGACATGTCCCAACTGTATATGCCATAGATCATTTGACTCAAGTAAGTAAGAAAAAGCTGAAATTTTATTATTGTCAACAACCATTACATTTAGTTTGAAAAGGCCCTCAGTAAGGTAGCATTTTCCTAAGTACATCTCGTTCTTACTTATTACAACTTTGTCTGAAACAAAAACATACTTAAACCCATTCTTGACGAGAAGTGAAATAGAAACTAAGTTCTTCCTTATTTCAAGAACATGAAAAACGTTGTTCAGAGTCACCACCTTGCTAGAGGTTATCTTCAGGAATATCTTTCTATAACCTTCAATTTTGGCCGTTGCAGAATTTCCCATAAAAATGATCTTGTCGGGTCCAGCGGGAGCATATGAAGCAAATGCTTCTCTAACAACACAAACATCGCGGGTGGCTCCAGAATCAATCCACCATTCCTTAGGATTTCTCACTAAGTTGCATTCAGACAACATAGTGCACAAGTCATCAATATAATTATTTGTTTTAACCATATTTGCTTGACCCTTTTTCTTCTCTTTATTTGGAACACGACATTCTGCAGCTTTATGTCCAAGATTTTCATAGTTGTGGCAGTTTCCCTTCAATTTCTTCTTGTTGGGATAGCTCTTTGGTCCAGAAGGCTTCTTCCTCTTTTTCGGATTAGTTGGAGCAACCTCAACAATATTTGCTCCCATAATTGTTGAGTTTCCACGTGTCTTCTTTTCTGCAGTTTTATTGTCCTCTTCAATCCTCAATCGAACGATGAGATCTTCGAGTTTCATCTCCTTGCACTTGTGTTTGAAGTAGTTCTTAAAGTCCCTCCATAAAGGAGGCAACTTCTCAATCATTGATGCAATTTGAAATGCCTCGTTGATGACCAAACCTTCAATGAAAAATTCGTAATTAGTAACAAAATTAATACTTTCAATAGAAGCATTAATTCAGATTATCTCTTCACAAGGAGATCATAAACTATAACTTGCAGTTCTTGAAATTGGATAATGACATCCTTGCTGTCTATAGTCTAAAAATTTAACTGCAACAAACTTCTTCAAATCGGTTTCCTCGATTTTATACTTCTTTTCCAACACATCCCACTATTCTTTCGAAGTTTGCATATTACTATAATGTTGTAAATATCATCCTCCGGTCTGCTAAGAATATAATTCTTGCATAAGAAATCTGAGTGCTTCCATGCCTCAATCACAATAAAACATTCATTACTAGGAGTTGATTCCGGAAGAACCGAAACGTCCTCCTGGATGAACTTCTGTGGACTCAAAGTAGTCGAATAAAATAATATCTTTTGTTACGAACATTTTAAATAAATTCCGAAAAGTTTTCTGGGCTTTTCCGCCGAAGGCGGTGATGGAAAAGAACGACTGGAAGAAGCAATATTGCTCGTTGAGCCAACCATGAGGGTTACTATTTCTGTCATTTCTATTAGTCACAAAATAGAAACAAAAAATTAATTGATAGTGAAGTACTTAAAATCTTTGAACCGAATAAACTTTAATATAAACAGATTAAATAATACGATAAAGATTTTATATCTTCAAATTAAATACAAAACGAGTAGAAAATCACAAAGATTTTAATGTCGTAATTGAGTAGAAAGTCACAAATACTTTAATCTCAACCAATGAGTAGAAAATTCGAAGATTTTAGTCTCTAAAATGAGAGTAGAAATTAATAGGATTTAGTCCCTCACAAACAGAATATAAGATGAATACATAAAAAAAATAAGTTCCTTAACATTGTTAGTAATCTGTATTCGAAAATATATTCAAAGAACCAAAAGCAAAGTAAAATTAGAAATGTAGAAGAAACGGAAAATTAATTCGAGCCCACTGAATTCACAGTGTTTCCTTAAGGAACTTAATCTCCACCTAGTACCCAAGATTTAAGATTATTTCCTCCCAGGATAGAACAGATTACCCTCACTGTAGCAGTACTTCAAACTCCAATGACCAACAAACTCAAAGATCGGTAGCAAATCACACTTGCTGCTTTCTTTCTGTTAAAACAATGCAGAAGGAAGAAGGAGAAATCAGAATTTTCACAACTCTTTACGCAAATTACGTTAATCTTAATATTAACAAATAAATTTGGTCCAAAAAATTAATCAATCCATCATTTGATCAAAGTTGAGCGAGAGACGACGATGGCGCGAGGCTTGCCTTCTTCTCAACTTTTTAAGAGCTAGAAGAATAGAAATTGTATATATACCCATAAAAACTCTTTTCCTCCTCCAATATGGGACAATATCCCTTTGTAAAAGAGGGAAATTCAAAAAATTTATTTTTTTCCTCCATTTCTCATTCACTCTATTTGATGTTGTAACAAGCTTAAACCCAACACATGTGTGTGTTTCTTTTTTCTTTTTAAAATTTGAGAAATATTTGAATGGATGGTATAAAAATTACTGATTCCAATTGTTTTTTGCAACATTTCGAAAAGCCTAAAATGCACTGTAAGTAGCTTTTGTGTAATTATAATGATCCGGCCGGTCATTTGAGAAATTAAGCGTTATTCAGCGATGTAAGGTCTGGAACAACTTCATAATATGAGTATCAACTTGCGTGCATGGTTGAATTCAGTTAACGGATGATTCAGAGTCAAATTGGAAGAAGGAATCTAGTTTTAGAATTTTAAACGGTGAGAATTTGATCGGAATTGGAATTTTGAGTAAACGGCCCCAGAATAGGTTTTGGGTGATCTCAACAGCTTCGTATGGTGATTTTGGACTTGGGTGTGTGTCAGGATTCGGATTTGGAGGTCTGTAGGGTAATTTGAGGCGTTTCGGCGAAAGTTGGAAAAGTTAAAGTTTGGAAAGTGGAGAAGTTTGACCCATAGTTGAATTTTGTGATATCGGGGTTGGAATTCGATTCTGAGAGTTGGAGGAGCTCCGTTATGTCATTTTGGATTTGTCTGCAAAATTTAGCGTCATTTCGGGTTGATTTGATAGTTTTCGGCACAAGTTTTCGAAGTTGGAAAATTTGGAAGTTCATAGTTCGATTCATGGTGTGATTCGTCGTTTCGGCGTTGTTTGATATGATTTGAGACTTCGAGCGAGTCCGTGTTAGGTTATATGACTTGTTTGTGTGTTTAGACGGGGTCCCGAGGGACTCGAGTGTGTTTTGGGTGTGTTTCGGATTATTTTGGGCTACTTTGAATGCTGATTATCTGATATCTGGTGTTGTCCTTCGCGTTTGCGAAGAGCCTCTCATGTTCGCGAAGAAGAATTTGGCTATTCTTCGTGTTCGCGAAGAAGGAAATCTCGATTGCACAAGTCTGACTTTGGAGGCTCATATCTCACAATCTATAAAGAATTTGGAGATGATCTAAAAATTAAAGTTGTAGCCCTTTGTATCTAGTTTTCAGAAATGTAAATTAATTGGCATTTAGATTTGTGTACAAAGAGTTATGTTAGTTACACTACAGGCTGTCCGGGGAGAGTTTGAAAATCTCTATTGCACAGGGTTGACTTTGGAAGCTTATATCTTGCAATACATAATGACTCAAGAAATGAGCAACCTATGAAACTATAGCCCTTGGTGTCTAGTTTTCAGAACATCAAACCATTTGTCATTTGGAGTTGTGTGCAAACAGTTATGGCCATTATACTAAAGGCTATCTGGAATGAGTTTGGAAATAGCTGACGAGGAATTTACCTGTCGCGAACGCGAAGAACAACCCCTGGGCAGGCAGAATATATTTCCAAATAGAGGGTTAGACCATTTTATTCATATCTTGACTTGTGGAGCTCGGTTTTGAGTGATTCCTTGAGGGTTTTTCACACAAATCAATTGGGTAAGTGTTCTTCATCTAGAATCTAGCATATTCCATGATTTTATCTTCATTTTCACCATTTAATTTGTGTTTTGGGTTGGGAAAAATGTTAGTTTTTGAAGAAAATTTCGAAAATTAAAAATCATGATTTGAGGGACCAAATGGTATCAGAATTTGATAAATTTTGTATGGTTGAACTCATATCGGAATGAGTATTCGATTTTTGTAAAATTTGTCGGGTTCCGAGGTGCAGGCCCGGGGGGTTGACTTTTGGACCGATTTTTAGATTTTGTTAAAGATTGAGACTTTATGATCCGGAATAGTTTCTTATGTATTTTATTTGTGCTTTGAAGTTAATTTGGTTAGATTTGAGCCGTCTGGAGGTCTTTTCACCCGAGAAGTGCATTTTTGAGTATCGGTTTGTCGTCTTTGAGGTAAGTATCTTGCCTAACCTTGTGTGGTGGACTTCCCCTTAGGATTTGAGTCTGCTATATTGATTATAGTTCGTGTACGCTAGGTGACGAGTGCGTGCTTAGACTTATTTGTGGAAAAATTGGCTTTTTAGGGTTCTTAGGTCCTTATATTCACTGTGTATGAATGTGTACTTGATATGCTTTAGTTTTCCACTTACTAGTTTCACCTCTACATGATCTAATTGGAATTAATTCCTTATGATTCATTCTTATTGCCTATTTGACTCTTATTTGTTTAACTGAAGATTTTTACTTCTTCTATTGTCATGCTATCTTTCATAACTGCTCGTCTTTATTGGAAATCATTATTTTCTTCCCTGTAATTATTTAGTCTTAATTGAGGTTATGATTATCTTTCCGTTGCTCATCCTTAATTGAAATTGTTGTATATTCTTCGTAAATTGCCCAACCTTAAAAGAAGTTTAGATATCCTATATTTAGTTGATATTTCCGTATTTGGAATTATTTGATTCGTGTTAGCTTCCTTGTTGTTGAATTACATATTGTGGGATCGTTGCTTCATATTATTTTTTCTCTTGTTGAGCTGTTCTTATTATGCTTAGTATTCTCTATTGTGGTTATTCCTTGTGAGCTAGTTTTACCATCTCCTTGTGATCGAAAGTTCTTGAGATGATTTACTTGTCGTGTTCTTATATATATTGTCATTGTTGTTGTTGTACTTGTCCTGACGCCTACTAGTGAAAGCTAGGCAAGCCAACCATTTGAACAATTTACTTTTTTCCATTTTGAATCCTTTAACAATTATGAACCAACAGTTTATAAACAGCAGAATTTAAACAAGCGGAAGAAACAAATAAAACCATTTAAATATTTTCAATACAATTTCTTAAACAACTACTACCCAGAACTGGTATCACAACTTCATAGACGGTCTAGGAATGTTACAAATAAGGTTCGAAAAATAAATACAATACTGTTTCTAGATTACATAAATGAAACACGATGAAGAGGGAGACGCCAAGGCCTGCAGACGCCTGCAGGACTACCTTGGATCTCTACGTGGACAGAAGGCAGCCACCCAATCTACGGTCCAAAAGCTATTGCTCCGGGATCTACACATAGTGTAAAGTGTAGTATCAGCACAACCGACCCCATGTGCTGGTAAGCACCTAGCCTAACCTCGGCGAAGTAGTGACGAGGCTAGGACCAGACTACCAAATAAATCTGTTCAATTCAAATCATATACAGCAGAAAATAACAGCATAAGTGTATAGTTAAGAATGGGAGGGGGAAACATGCTGCGAGGAAACATCAAATGATAATAGAAGGACAACAGGTAATTACAAGGAACACCATAACTCAATTATCACCAAGAATCAGAAATCAACAAGTGCACGACATCACCCTTCATGCTTTTACTCTCGTCCTCACCATAAGAATCAATATAATCTGCACGACATCACCCTTCATGCTTTTACTCTCGTCCTCACCATGAAATCAATATAATCGGCACGGAATTGTACATCGTGTGGCACAGAATCACCCTTCGTGCTTTTACACTCTTCCTCACAAAAATCATATACGGCACCACCATTCGTGCTTTAACACTCTCTCACCAAAAAAATGCACGACATCACCCTTCGTGCTTTAATACTCTTCCTCACCCAAACAACAATCACAAGAAATAAGGGCAAGGAAATAAATGAAATCACAATAAAATTTCAGCAAGGGAAAAATAGTATAATAATCAAATCCCGTCAAGGGAACAATATCAAAACATCAACATCCCGGCAAGGGAGATAGAATTAAAAACAACTACATCCCGGCAAGGGTGACAATATAATAATCCTCTTATCTTTTTCATACTTACTTCACAACTCACTTCACAACTTGAGTCAATGCTCTATAAGGTTCAATTACCAAATTTTGCTTCCACAATTCATTTTACAACTTGAGCCAACACTCCTCAATATTCAATTACCAATACAACTTCCACAAGCTTTGCTCAACAATAGAAATCATCACTAAAGGCATGAACAATACAAACGAATACATAATAATCATAATATAAGACTCACGGGCATGCTTGACACCAACGTATAGATACTCGTCACCATGCCTATACGTCGTACTCAACAAATAGCACATAGAAAATAAGACACAATTCCTAATCCCTCAAGCTAATGTTAGACCAAACACTTACCTCAATGTCACGAACACAATTCAAGTCTCAACTATCGCTTTACCTCTTGATTCCACCACCAATTCGCTCGTATCTAGCCACAAGTTACTTAAATATATTAATAAATGTTAAATGAATCAATTCCAATGCATGGAAATAGCTTTTCTAAAGTTTTTCCCAAAAAGTTAAAATTGTCCCGGGGCCCACATGGTCAAAGCCCGAGGTTCGAACATAAACCCGATTACCCATTCCCCCACGAACCAAATTATATGATTTGTTTTGAAATCAGACCTCAAATCGAGGTCCAAATCCCCAAAATTTGAAAAACCTAGGTTCTACCCAAAACACTCAATTTCCCCCATTAAAACCTTTGATTTGAGTTAAAATCATGAGAAAAGATGTTAAAGATTAATGGAAACAAGTTAGAAATGACTTACAATCGATTTGGAAGAGTACTCCTTTGAAAAATCGCCCATGAGTGTTTTGGTTTTGAAAGGGTTTGAAAAATGAGAGATTTTCGGCTAAGTTATAATTTGCACAGGTGCAGATATCGCATTTGCAAAGTCAGGTTCGCAAATGTGAACTCGCAGATACGGCCTAGGCTTTGCAAATGCGGTAGGCCAAATCCTGCAGTCTTCGTAATTGCGAACAATTGTTCGTATTTGTGGTCCATGTTGAATTCGCATTTGCGACATAAGCCTTGCAAATGCGAGGGTTCCTGCCCCAGCCCATCATCGCAATTGCGATGGGTCTCTCGCAGCAGACCTGCAACACAGAACAGTTGAAAATCTGCACTTCCTAAGTTTAAAACACTCTGAGGCCAATACAAAACTCACCCGAGCCCTCGGGGCTCCAAACCAAACATGCACACTAACCCAAAATATCATACAGACTTGCTCGTGCAATCAAATCATGAAAATAACTTGTAAAACTATTAATTAAACCTCAAAACTCATCATTTTCATCAAGAACACTTAAAGTTCATAACTCTTCAACTGGGAGTCCAAATTACGTCAAATAAACTCCACTTTTCACCAAATTTCACAGTTATCATTTAAATACTTTACCAAATTTGTACCGTGCTCCGGAACCAAAATACGGGCCTGATACCAATGGTTTCAAACATTAATTCTTTTCTTTATTTCATAATTAATTCAGCAAAACAATTTCTCTCAAAAATTGATTTCTAAGGCTTGGGACCTTGGAATTCATTTCCGGGCATATGCCCAAGTCTCATATTTTACTGCGGACCTCCCGGGATCGTCGGAATATAGATCCGGGTCCGTTTGCTCAAAATGTTGACCAAAGTCAACCATAATCAAATTTTAACTCTAGAAATTTCTATTTTTCGTATTTTCACATAAAAGCTTTCCGGACATACGTCCGGATCACGCACGCAAATCGAGGTGAGGTAAAAAAGAGGTTTTAAGGTCTCGGAACACAGGATTTATTTCTAAAACAAGTGATGACCTTTCGGGTCATTACATTATTGGACCGGTAGGTGTCTTGACTGTTCCTCGTCTCTACTCCACCGAGGTTAGTGTTGATACTTACTAGGTACCGCTGTGGTGTGCTCATGCTACTCTTCTGCACATTTTTGTTGTGCAGAGCCAGGTATCGATCATTAGTAGTTGTGCGGATCATTGCTGAGGAGACTCAAGGTAAACTTGCTACTGCGTTCGCAGGCTTCGGAGTCACCTTCTTACTTGTATTCAACTGTTTTCACTCTTTTTTGAACAGTTATATTTAGAAGTGGTAGCTAACTCTGAAGAGCTTATAACTTGTACTACCAGGTTTTGGGAATTACAAATTTTGTAGAGATTTCTGCTTCAAGACTGTTAAATTTTATTTATTATTAAGGTATTTTAGTATGAGTTAGGCTTGTCTAGTCCTTAAGACTAGGTGTCATCACGATACCCAAACAGAGAGAAAGTTGGGTCGCGACAGTAATAGGCTATTTAGGCAATCGGCAACTACGGAAATTTACGTTAAACTACTTTTCCTAGACCTCTTTTTAAACCTTGTGCTATAGAAGAGCTCTATTATTGGATTCTGACTTTGCACTTAGACCAATCCATTATTGAACGTTAAAGCTAACGCAAGTCCTTGATTATCTTCCTCCCATTGGTCTTGCACATGTTAATTTGTTGCTTCCGTGCCAACATATTATTTAATTTCTTTTCTCTTTTTGGAGCTTTCTTTGCTTGAAATCTGACTTTACAAACTTCCAATTATATGATTCATCAATAATCACCCTCTCTCCCTCTGAAAGATAAAATAATACTAGCATTTATCATACTAACATAATGGGATCAAATTTCCATCGGTATTCAAAGGAATTGGAAAAATAATAAACATGAAATCATGAATATGAGAAAAAGGTCAAAACATATATACAACAACAACAACGACCCAGTATTAGGAAGAAATTATTCCCCAATTTGAATTGGACGTTTTTTTACAGTCATATTTAAATTATAAATTTGAATTTTAAAAAAATATAAACATATAAGTAATTTTACTATTTTGTCATAAATTTACTGATATTTTTAATAATTGTTATTTTTCATTGTTTTCCATAAGCAAATGAACTTTTATTTTATCTCAACTCAAATATTTCAATCTATAAATTTGAGAAATCAAATTATTTTCTATATAAATAATATATTTATAGTATTTTATAGATATAGACTATCATATTAAGAAGAAATTATTTCCCAATTTGAATTAATAGTTTTTTTCTTCTTATTATTTTCGTTTTTTATTTTAGAATAATTTTAGAACTACAAATTTGTTAACTCAAAGAGAACAACTAATTATTAACAACATATAATGCATAATTTAAATTTTTTAAAAATTAAAATTCAAAAAACTAATTATTATCTAGCCTAACTAATTTTGTGCCTGTTGTGAGGTTGCCACTTGGCTTAATGTGTATCTCTCTTTTTAATAATATATAGATATAGAAATCTAGAGGAAAAATTTAAAAGTGATATACTTTTATCTTCAAATTATTTTTCTCAATTAAAATATTTTTATATTTGATTTCAAATTCATAATTTTCTATATTGATTATATATTTTTTTATCTTTTACTAATTCGAATTTAATTTCGTATCAAAATTCAAATTATTTAATTTTAATTCAGATTTTCTTGTATTTCACTTTAATATATTTATTGCATTCATTTTACTATGAAATTTGACATAACTATTCCGTCAAGTATTTAATCTAATAATAGAAAAAAATGCATATGCTCATATTTTATAATTCTCCAAATTCTTAAGTTTTTTGCCATCCTTGAAGTTTTATTTTCCAATTCAAAAGCTTGAATTTTGATTTGTTTAGTTTTTCAATTCAAAAGATTAGATAAGATAAGATTTGAGTTTATTTGGTCTAACAAAATAAATAGAGAGAATATATTAAGATTATTATTATTATTGCAATTACTATTATTATTATTATTATACATACCAAAATAATTTATTATTCAATATTTTAGTTTTTGATTTTATCTATTAGACTTGAGTTATGTGGACTTATCCATATTATGACTTTTCGTATCATAATATAAAAAAATTCTCATCTCAAATTTAAATAAGTTTTACCCTTTTCTCTATGATAAAAAATCTGAATTTTAATTTTTTTCTCTATTTATTCTTTATTTTTAATATTATATTATTCAATAACTAATATTATTACATTGTCATGTGAATTTTTATTAGCTTGTTTGAATTTAATATCTATTTCTACCACACTCATTCTAATATAATATTGATAAAAATTTAAAAACTTTCTCATCTCAAATTCAAATAATTTTTATCATTCTATTTTCTAATTTGGACCGCATTTTTAAAAAGTATGTTATGCTTTTAAATTTAAACTAACTGCACTCAATTCAAATATTAATCATAGAAAAATATTTTCTTAATTATTTGAACACATTATATCTAAATGTTGCAGTAATATTTACGTATAAACTATTCATTTGCATGTCAATATTAATATGACTTTATTATTCTTGTTATTAAAATATTTTTTCTTGATTTTTTTTTACCTTATAAATAATTTGTATACTTTATGTAAGATCTTAATTTGCTGCTTGAATTTATTTAATTTTTAAACTCAATAAATTTTTAATATCGTAAGTAAATTTTAGTTTTATTTTATAGCTCCAAAGTACAAATAGTCATAGCTTATCTCAATTTATGTCTTTCTATATTTTTTATTTTTTTATTCTAATTTTTTAATTAATTTTTTACCTCCATAGTTCTAGCTAATATAGAAGAAAATCTATGAGTGAATCAATATATATATTGGATTTCTCTAAGATCTATTTGGATTATATATATATATATATATATATATATATATATTGGATTTGTCTAAGATCTATTTGGATTATGTATAAGATTTATTAAACTACTTTCATTAATTATGTTTCTATTTATAATTTTTAATTATTAATGTTATCCTAAAATTGCCAAGTGGCTTCATTTTAGCTTGTCACTTGGCTTAACCACAATGCATACTACCCTCCTTTTAATATAATATAGATTTGGTATGACAATTTAGTACCGCTACCATATAATTAATAAGTGTGGCCAAAAATATTATGATTTGGCAACGATTGAAAAGTGTAGTCTTTAAACTTTTTAAAAACGTTTTGTAAGAGTTGCTTTAAAACCCGTGGCCAAAGACTCCAACCAAAGGCCACACTTAGAAAGTGGTTTCATAAATATTATTGGCTACGCTTTTTAAGCGTAACCTAAAATAAGTGTGGTTGTAGGCCTAAAATGTTGTAGTGTAAATAATTACATGACTGAGACTGAAACCAAATTTTAAGACAAAATATTAAAATATTAGAAATTAGATGAATGTAGGATACTTACAACATTTAAATATAGTAGAACGGTAGCTTGAGAAATCTCTCAAGTCATCATTAGGAAAACGCTAAACTTTTGCTATGAGTTTCATAAATACTTCACAGCTATTTTGAAATACATATTCCAACTCGTAGAAATAATTAAAATTATTAAATTATAATTTAATAAATAGATGAAAGGGAAGGATTTGAGAGCCCTTTAATCAGAAAAACCACATAAACAAAACGATCTTCCTTTAAACTACTACTAATTTGCAAGTGGCAAGAATCTCTAGAAAATATTATCCAGAAATGGGTTTCAAGAACCAATTCTCAATTCTCAAAAGTTGCCTCAAATATGTTAAATTCAGTTGTGTCAAATGCTAATAAGTAAGTAATATTTAAATCTATTACTATCATAACGGGAGTGATTAAGGGGATTTGAAAGGATGGCAAAGAGGACAAAACAACTCGACGTCGCCGTGACGAGTAAGTTGTTTGGTAGAAATATTTAATAGTGTAGGCTTTAGGTTGTAGCATATGTACCTTAGTGTCAAAGTGAAAATAATAAGCCTACTTTGAGTGAGTTAGCGAATTAGTTGCCGCTTTTTGCCATTAATTTTTGCGTGAAACTAAGAAAGCCATCGGTGTTCCAAAACTCTGACTAATGTTGTCAAGTTGTAATTATAAGTGGGTGGGAAGAGGTGAAGGTGTTCACTTTTACTCCATTTACTGTACGTTTGCACGTGTCAACTCTCCGTATTAGCTAAAACTATTTTCTTGAGACTAGCAAATCCTTTTCAATTGAAAGTTGCGAAAATATTCCCATCAAACCATGCGAAATAAAAAATATGAAAATATCTTTCCGCCAAACCAATCAGAAATAAATAGGGCAAAGATCACTTTTATATCCAATAATCGCAAAAGTGTATAAAATTTATAATTTTTTTTGGATATAACATATATAAATGTATATATATACAAAAATTATACATTATTTTTTACTATTATTTTGAGAGCGACTATACTATATCATTTTTCCAAATAAATAGGAATATCTCTCTACTTCTAGAATTTTTCTACATGGATAGAAACTAGTATTCATGAAAAGACCAAATCCTTATTTATACTCTCCCAATTAGTTTCTCCTTATTTTGTCTAAGTCGCAGTGCACAAAGTACCAAATAATGTACTAGCAGGAGGTAGTAGCTATCTAGTGAAATAATCATACTACCGGCAATTCCTCACGAAGTGCTTTCTTTTTCTTGGTGGAGAAGGGAGAATGGCAATATTCCAGATTTGAACAAATTAGAGTCATATTGTTGGATAGTGCAAATCACATTATTTAAAAAGATAAACCTTGAGAGTGATCACTTTTATTTCTCAAATATAGGTCTAAGACCTTCTAACGTATGGGTCTAATTTTATTTTAAATCTAACAAAACTCCTGTTAACGAGTGAACAGAAGCTCATAACCAGAATATCGACCTACTCTGAAATTTCATTGATTTGTATATACACTTCCATTTGCAGCACACATTCTTTATGTGGGGCTTCAAAGCCTAGGAACCAAATACTTTTAAGCAAACGTGGGCTAAAAAGCTAAGTTGCATGATCTTCATTAGATGGCGCTTTGCCAAATGACAAATTGACAATTCCCATAGACATATTTCAACAATCACATAAAAGGAAAGAAAGGATTGATAGTTAAAAAACAATAATTTTGACAACAAGAACAAGAAGGATAAATGGAGAAGGGAAAAAGAAAAGAAAGGAACTGATAACTAGAAGTAGTTCAACTAACAATTCCCCTCTGCTAATCTACCGTCTTTTCCTGCCACAGAAGTCAATGATCATCTACTATGCTTTAGTCACATGTGCTTTTATATTCTAATAACTACTTACACTAAGCTAACCAAATGCAATCAGTACAAAGATATTCCAGTTTTCAATTGTTTGGGGGGAGGGGTGTAAACTCTCTAGTCACCTGTGGTCCTTTTTTCTTTTCTTTTCTTTTTTCCTTTTTTCAACATGGTATTAATAGTGGTGATGTTTTGTTTGACCGCAGAAAAGCAACGAAAGATTCAAAAGGTTTATGCGAAAGTTTTTCTCTCATTTGTGTGTGCTGATGATTGAGGCTGTGATATATGGGGAAAAAATTCAATTTTTTAGTAATTTAGTAATAAAAGGTGAAGAGAGTGCTTTTGATCAGCCATTCACAACATGCCGAAGTGACATGCTTAAACTACTTTAGAACAAAAACTAAGTGGAGAATGATTTTGGCGTAATTATTCTTTCATAAATTTGCTTTTCACAAAAAAGAGTCATCTTTGTCAAATAACTTCTAGAAAATCTAATAAAGTAGATGCATCAGACTTGACCCCAAATTATCCAATTGATAGAACCAATACTATTTCTTAAAATCACATCAGCAGACAATGTTGACTGACACTGGGCTCTTCTTCTTCGTCCTTTTACTCTTTGTTGGAGTTTGGCAGTTTGAGGCTGTGGGATGTTTGGACCAAATTGAAGAAAAGTTCTTGTTTGCATTTGAACTATAATACTACACAGTTTTAATTAGTTTAAGGAGAATTTGAAACTTGTTAGCAGCTAGAGTTCTTTTTGAAAAAAAAAAAGGAAAAACTAGAACTCAGATTCATCGGTTATTCCAGGATTAAGTAGTAACTCAGTGACACGATATACAGTTCTATCCTATGGCTGTAAGCTTCGAGTGTCACAAACTTTTTCTCTCTATTTTCCCTACTTAGAACAAAATCCGACTTTTAACATATTTGGTTGGTCGGTTAATAATAATTATAGCACTAGTCAAATATACAAAAACTATAGATGCATTATGTATAAAATATGAATAATAACATGTATGTAATACATTAATAATTAAAAAGTATATTTAATGGCTATTATTTTGCTGGGAAACTATACTATGTAAAATTTCGAACAACAAATGGCTAAAATAAAGTTGGGAAATTTTCGATCCTATACCATATAGGAAACTATATTACCAAATATGTTCAAAATCGGCATATTACCCTTCATGTTAATAGTATTTCTACATAATATATACAATGCATTAAATAAGAAATTATTATAGTTGTAGGATTCCTTATTTAGGTGAGCTAAAAAGGGGGAATTAAATATTTTCCAGATCTTCCAACGCAAATCACGCACAGTAATCATTATCGTCTACTTCGTTACAAACTTCCAGTACTCTGTTTTTTGCGCAAAACTCTGTTTCAACATTTTCTCTGATTTCACAAATAAAAATCGACAAAATCCTCTACAATTCTTCTGCAACAAAAGCAATTATGGCAAAGATACCAATTATGCTACAATCGAATGGGAATTGGGATAGCTATGGGAGATTTAGAGAATTCGAGGTCGATGGCATTGTAGTCGATGACGATGCGACTTATAGTCTATTGATTTTTACAATAGCACAACAATTAAGGATTGATACATCCGAAAAAATTATAGAAATCAAATACATTGTCAACGAGCATTGTCCTCCAATGGAAATTAGGAACGCTATGGGTGTTCGTGTATACATGGAGACGAAAAAGGAAAACAAAAACTTAGGATCATATTCACTATGTATAACTGTTCGCGATTTCAATATGGAATTGAGTATCACCAATAAGAACACAGCTGCAGGTGTGCGATGTTATTTTTTCTATGAAATTCTGGTAAATTGTAAATGAACTACAATTTATCTACATTGTATCTACAAATAAACTACTTATATATATCAGTATGGATTTCTGTAATATCTACAAAAGTTCTACATTTATTCTACATTTGAAAAATTAATATGAAATACTGAATTTCAACCTTTCTACAAATTTTCTACAAACTGGTGATGACAATATTTATATTTATTTTCATGCAGGTTCATCTGGAATACTAACGTTACTTGATATGCCAACATCTCCCGTTATAGAGGAATATGAAAGTATAATAATAACAGATAGTACACCAAGTTCTATTGAAGTAGGACAAGTATACCAAGACAAGGAAACAATTGCAACTGCAATGAAACATTATTCTGTCATGCACCAGTTCCAATTCAGGGTTAAAAGATCTAGTGCTAGAAGGTATGAACATATGAAATAGTCAAATATTATTATTTTTTTAATTTTGTAGTTTATTTATAATTTTTTACTTCTTCAGTTTTCCTTGTGATAATGTTTAGCAAAATTATAGTTAAAATGTAGTTATATTGTAGTTGTTATTGTATAATGTGATTGTTTAAGCTAAAATAAATTTTAAATTTTATCCCATTATTTAAAATGTATTTATTTTGTAGCTACTGGCTGATATGTGTTGGTGAAAACTGTACATGGCACTTCAAGGCAACTAGCATAAATGATTTTGCAATGTTCAAGGTCAGAAATTTGGACAAACAGCACACATGCTCTTTAATGGACAATACATTCATACAACGCAAACCTACTGCCATGGTAGTTGGTAGTATAGTTATTCCAAAATATTTTGATCCTAAGATAATTTACACCCCAAAAGACATTCAATTTGACATGTTGTCTGAACACGACATGAATCTAACCTACATGCAAGCCTGGAGAGCAAAGGAAAAGACTTTACAGTTTTTGAGAAGTCATCCGGCTGACTCCTACAACAAATTGCCTAGTTATTTGTATATTCTAGAGAAGACCTATCCGGGGTTTGTAGTTAAATTGAAGAAGGCAGACGATGACTGTTTCTTGTATGTATTTGTTGCGATTTATACGTCAATCAGTGGTTGGGAATATTGTAGGCCAGTTGTAGTAGTTGATGGGACCTTTTTAAAGTCAGCGTACAGGGGAATAATACTAACAGCTAGTACAATGGATACAACAGGTACTGAAGTTTTATTAGTAGAAATATTGTAGCTTGTATTCTTTTTTAGTACTTGCAGATTAATTGTAGATATATTGTAGAATAATTGTAGTTTGTATATATATGTCTTCTTCTGCATTTTTACTGTAGCCAATTAATTTCTTATTGCCACATAATGTAGGTACCATATTACCATTGGCATATGCTGTTGTTGATTCAGAGAATGACGCATCATGGAAGTGGTTTTTTGAGCAATTCAAGCTCGTGTATGGTGAAAGAGCAAACATGTGTGTTATTTCGGATCGGAATGATAGTATCTTGAAGGCAACATCTATTGTTTATCCCGGTATGCCACATTATTCATGCATGTGGCATATTTGGACAAATATACGAGTAAAGTTCAAGAAGGGACATCTTAAGCTAAGTGAATTATACTTTGCCATGGCGCGGTCATACACACTTGATGAATTTAATGAAAGGATGTCAAAGATTGAGGATATTGACCCCCGTGTTAAAGCATACTTATACGATATTGGATATCATAGATGGTCTCGAGTACTTGCAATAGTGAACAGAACTTGGACTATGACATCAAACAAAGCAGAGTCGTTGAATGTTATAACAAAATATGCAAGAGAGTTGCCGATAGTAGAATTATTAGAGTATATGAGGACCCTTCTTGAACGTTGGACGAAAGAAAAATTATTGAAAGCAAAGGGTACATTCACATACCTTGGATATAAATTCAACAAAGAGTTGTATGACAACAAAACATTGTCGCACAAGCTTAGAGTAAGATCTGATTATTTATTGAATCAAATTTATAAACAACACAATGTAATTTTTTTATTGATATTTTGTAGATGTTTTGTAGATATTTTGTATATAACTTGATTTTAACCATATATGAATTGTTTTTTTGTTTGTAATGTACTCGTAGGTGAGGGCTTCAACAGACTACATACATACAGTAATAGATGGTGTGAGGCGCTATATTATTTGTCTTGAAAACAAGAAATGTAGTTGTGGGCAATTCCAGCTTGATGAACTACCTTGTCCACATGCTTTGGCTACTTTAAGATAAAGGGATGAGTCCTTTGAAGAATATTGTTCTCCTTATTATACAAGGGCGAACCTCTTGCGTACGTATGAAATACCAGTAAATCCGCTGCCTGATGAAAGCAAATGGAATGTGCCACAACATATAACTGAAGAAGTAGTAAATCCACCTAAAGGAGGGAAAAGGCAGCCATGAAGACCTCAGAAAGAAAGATACAAAACATATGATGAAATAAATTCAAAGAAGTACAAGGTTTCATGCGGCAACTGCGGAGGAGAAGGGCATAACAAAAGATCTTGCAAGAATGCATCCAAAATGAAATAAAATTCTATGTAGTTAACAGAATATTTGATGAAAATTTGTTAGTTAGTTCTGGATAACAGACGTTGATGTGTAATAGTTGGTTTTATAAAGATCATAATGTAGTTAGTTAGGATGTTTCTATAATGAGATAATACTTTCATATATTGATTTGTTTATGAATGTTTTCTATGTATATAATCTATAACTTTTTTATTATATATGCAATCCTTTACATAGTTGCTAATGTGTTTTTGCAGTTTATCTACAATAAAACTACTAAAAAAATATATTATCGGGAGTTTACAAAGTATATACATTATAAATCTGTAGGAAAGTAGTTAAAAACCAAGCCATATTGTAGATGAGTATTGTTTACATTCAACAAAATAAATATAAAAGAAACAAAACACACTGTTATAATAATCTACAAAATATCTACAAATACAACTACAAAAAAACTGCAAAATATCTGTAGCTGACGTAATATATAGATTAAAATTCTGGTAGAAAGAAGCTTTATGATGGAAATAATGTAGATCAGAATAACTGTATAAAATTTTAGTTGGAAAGGATTTAAATGCTAAAAATAATGAAGATCAAGTACTGTAAAGATTCAACAAGTGAATGTAAACCCAACAGAATGTTTCCATTTGAACTACAATACTGGATAAGGAAAAAAAATAAAGGCTACTATAATTGTAGCACAAGTATGCTACAATTAAAACATACTAAAATGTTCAAAAAATTGTCTATCATCTTTCTTATAAACTAGCATCAACTACACAATTGTACTACATGTTCCATTCAAAAGATTACAACTACTTCTTCTTCCTCTGGACTTGTGTTTTCTCATTCAAAGCTTGTGCACCTTTCCTCCTTACCAATTTGCTCGTCACCTCACTATCACTAATTGCCCCAAGCTCCTGCTTCTTTCTAGCATAGTCCCAAAGTAGCTCCATAGCGTCTACGGTATTGGTCAATATCAGAAAGGTCTTCTGGGGGAATTGATAATTCTCCAATACTAACATACTCTGCAAAGGCAGCAACAAATATACCACAATCTCTGCAAAAAGATAACAACATGTCAATATTTACCAAACCATCAAAAAAAATGGTTAAATGTATAGAAAGAAAGAAGAATTTTGTTAAACAGCTTCTTGAACAGTAAATAACCAAAACATGTCTTCTTGAACAGCTTCAAACCATTTTGAGATAAAAGCGCTTTAATTTGACTAGGAATGCTAGGGTCACATAATGTCTGGAATCTAAGCACCCCATAATCAACATTATGGTATGCAAAAAAAAGTCCATTCTGCAAAATTCAACAAATGTAATCTAACATTAATATAGTAATTAAAAAGCACTGATACATCTGTATGTTTCTACAAAATAACTTCAAAATTATACAACTTAACAACAATGTTAAAATAGATCAACAAATCTACAATTAAACTACAAAATTAAGACAAATAATTTCACATTATTTGAGTGCTTAAAAACATGGATACATATGCAATTTATATACAATATTTCTACAAAAATCTACAAATCAAAAAAACCACAGAGTTATAGATGTTTGCCAACTAAAACATGCGAAATAAGTACTGAAGAAATTAAAAAATTCTTACCTTTACCAGTGAGTGTTTTCGAACATTTTGAGGAGTTTTAACACCAGAGGCTTTTTTTGAATTTTTCTTCTTTTTGGGAGTTTTTGAACTGGGAGCCACCTTAACTTTCTTTCCAGGTTTACTGGTAGGCACATCTTCTACAAAATCATCATCTATAACTATCCCTTTTCGTTTCCTATCTGCTTGTTTGATTGGCTTCAAAGATTCTCCAACATCGAAATCATATTTTTGTTTAGTTCTAGCTTCAGCCCTGATTTGACGAGGAGAAACACTATGCTTCATATCTACAATTGCATGTGCGGATTTCCCTTGCTTTGGCGGTGAATGTGGTGATAATATACCCAAATCGAAAGAAGGTACATCAGATTCTACATCTTTTTTAGGGCTGTATTTTGAAGCTTTGTTCTCCTTCATTAAGAAATTTTGAAGCTCAAGGGGAATTAAAAGTGTGTATGAACGAAATTGAAGCTTTGACTTCAAATTTGACTAGGTTTATATAAGAAGCTTCAGCAGTGAGTTTGAACCTTTGTTTTTCTGGTTTTAGCAGAGGTAAAAATAGCTAGAATCGTGTGTGTGTGTCGTGATACGTGGGTGGGGTCGTGGGTTTAGGAGAGAGAAACGAGGGGAGATATGGAGGAATATACGGTACCTTTAATTTAGGAGTGATATAAGGTACAATTAATGTACAGTTAAAACACCTTATGGTATAGAATTGGTAATTAGGTATACTAAATGTAATTAAATCAAACCTTAAACATTGAGGATAATATAGTTTCCTATATGGTATAGGATTGTAAAAATTTCAATAAAATTTAAGTTATTGGTCCCAAATGTCGAAGCCCAATAATTGTGTTACCCTGCTTGAGGCCCGAACTAAAACTCAATAAAAGTGATGTTGTATAGCCGCTTTTAAAATAATAGCTCAAAAATATTTGTTTGGTATATATATATATATATATTCTATATATTATATACAAAAATTATACAAATTTTATATACTTTTTCGACTACCAAATATAAATAACTTTGTGGTGCGGGCTAAAAGTGAAAATAGTCCATATTAAAGAGGAGTGGATAACCATAGAGGTCAGTTTGGGTCTTGGAAAAAATCTGGGTGACTCATTATTTCGGAAATCAGCATTCTCGAATCCTTTCAACAGAAGATTGAAACTTCTACATTGAATTTTCCATCTGTAAGAAACTAATTGTGGTAGCATCAGTAGGATATTGTGTTAGTCTGTTAGATGTGCAAAAACATGTATGTAGGGCCTAGGGTTGTAGGTTTGGCACAACAATAATACACCTCAATTCTTATTTCCAAGCAAGTCGATTACATGAGTAATAATCGTTCAAGTCGTTTCATTTTAAACTATTTCTCACAAAATATAAACAGAATTTAGCTATTCAAGGTGGTGGAACAAAATATAAAATGTGTCCTTAAACATTAATTTAACTTGTACTAAAGACATGCTAGCGCTAATTCATATAGCACGATTTTTTTTATTTTTTTTTATTTTTGTGTGGTTGGAATATTAGCATTATCTGCTTGTGGCCAACAAGAAAACCTTAGCGAGTTTCCTTTCGGTACTTCACCTAACTCACCACTTCTACCTAGAAACACTAACATTCGATTAGGATACTCAAGTTTCTGTATGCTTCGCTACAAATAATTATGCGACTACCATACCTAAACCAATAAGCACAAAATCATTCTTTAATTTCTACCTCCTGAATTCATGTTTAAACTGATTTTCGATTTCCCAGCCTGCATACCATCACAGTTTTACTTGTATAACTTTTACTTTCTTTTGTGGGAAGGAACTCCATTACAAAGCACAAATTAACTAATTAACAGGTAAAAGGTAAAAACTACTAAGTAATAAACAGGTAAAGACGCATGGTAACCACTCACGTACTAGATATTAATAAAAGCTAATAATTTATTGTATACGGTTAAAATAGGACTTGTCTGATTTTGCCATTTAATCGAGACCGGAGAATCACGTCGATGGTCAGTCTCACAATGGATCAGGTCAGAGCACGATGATAAGGTATCAAACTCGATAATCGAGGTGCTCATCGAGATCGAAGCCAACAACGATCGAGACCATATATGACAGACTTCGAACGAAGCGCAATAACGAAAAGGCGAGATATCCGTAACCTGTCAAAGATCACGGCGGAAATTTCGGAACAGATCAGATCAAGGACGGTTGTTTAGGCTAATCATGAGATTTACTTATGTAATTAAAGTTATACCATAATTAGGATTCCTCTACTATATAAAGAGGAGTCCCTATCATTTGTAGACACCTTACTTTCACGAATATCAAAACAATATAACATTTTCCTAGCTTACATTCATGTTCATCAGCTTGTTATATCTTTTACTATTCTGGCATTAATCTGTTCGAGGGCATAGAGCTCGAGAGCTTAATTACGTTGCAATACCGGTTTGCTTTATTTTATTGCCAATTTCCATTGTACATCTTTACATTTATCCATTAGTTTAGATGGAATCACATATCCTTAAAACTAAATTATAAGTTTAATTATTATCCAACTTTTAGGATAAACAGTTTGGCGCCCACCGGGGACTAAGGATAACAGTGATTGCCTAGTATTAATCCTCATAACACACTGCTTTTACATTTGTTCTCGTAAGTGTCTTTGATTTCAGGAATCAACATGTCAAACTCTCAAGTAGTGCCCACTCACACAGACTCCAGCCTTGATCTTCATGGCGAGAACGAGCACATAGCCGCTCTGGAAAACTAAGTACCTCCAATCAATCCCGATGGACCATAGGCTGTAGATCCAGTCGACGTCAATTCTCGCGTTGCGATTCATGGAAATTTAGGCGCCGACCCTGAAAATAGCGTCCGTAGAGACGCCCGAGCAGCCGATCAGACCGCATAGAGTGGTGAAGAAGGCGGGATTAGCCTTTGAATGATATTTGAATTGTTGCAGACTCAGCAAACTGCGATAGTGCAGCTCTAAAATAAGAATCGAGCACCAAGTAGAATCGAACTCGATGCATCACAGGAAGTTATTCATAGGGTCGAGCCTATACCGAAAAAATTGAATGATGACGGATCGGGAACTGACCCCGCCTCATAAAAGTGCTCGAGGAGCTCACTAAACGAATCGAATCAAGAGAAAAGAAAATTGAGGCTAATGATAAAAAGGTAGAAACATACAACTCACGGGTTGATGAAATACCGGGAGCACACCCGATTTTAAAGGGTTTGAATATGAAGAATTTCGTACAAAAGCCTTTCCTACCAAGTGCGGCTCCGAGGCCCATTCCGAAGAAATTTTGCATGCTAGAATCTTCCAAATACAATGGAACCACTGATCCTAACCAGCATGTCACTTTTTATATATGCGCAATAAAAAGAATTGACTTAAAAGACGACGAAATTCAATCTGTTCTGTTGAAGAAGTTTGGAGAAACTTTATCGAAGGGGGCAATGATATGGTACCACAATTTGCCACCCAATTCCATTGAATCCTTCACCATGCTTGCTGATTCATTCATAAAAGCACACGTCGGAGCAATAAAGGTCACGACTAGGAAGTCAAACCTCTTCAAAGTTAGACAAAAGGACAATGAAATGCTAAGGGAATTCGTATCTCGGTTCCAGATGGAACGCATGGACCTACCCCTGGTCATCGATGATTGGGTTGTCCAAGCCTTCACTCAAGGTTTGAACGAGGGAAGTTCGGTAGCGTCACGACAACTAAAGTAGAATTTGATTGAATATCCAGCTGTTATCTAGGCCGATGTACATAATCGATACCATTCAAATATCAAGGTCAAGGATGATTAGTTAGGAGCCCCTTCCGACTCCGTCTACCCAAATAAATCCGAAGGCAGAGTTCAAAAGGGACATCGATAGAGAGCCCCGGTCAAATAGGGATCGATACCAACCAAACAACGCAGATCGTAGAAACAACGGATCGGGATGTAATCCCGTTCGATATCGAAGGAATGATTGAGGACAGAACTCCCAAGGGCTTATGAGTAAGAGTGGCTTCGATAAACATGTCGAGCCTAATGAAGCGCCATAGTTATCAGAATACAACTTCAGCATCGATGCATCGAGTATTGTATCAGCCATTGGACGGACCAAAGATACTAGATGGCCCAAACCCCTACAGTTCAACCGACTCAAAGAAACCCTAATCAAATATGCAAATACCATAGCACCCATGGTCACAAAATTGAAGACTACAGGCTATTAAGGGAGGAGGTAGCTCGTTTATTCAACAAATGTCATCTTCAAGAGTTCTTGAGTGACCGACCTAATAATCATTTTAGAGACAGGGATGCAAATAGGAAAAATGAACAGGAGGAACCGCATCACGTGATTCATATGATCGTTGGGGGAGGGGGTCGATATTCCTCAGGGCTCGATATTTAAATGCACCAAAGTTACAATCACAAGGGAGAAGCGTACCCGGGACTACTTGCCAGAAGATACCTTATCTTTCAACGATGAGGATGAAGAAGGGATCGAACAACCTCACAACGACGCACTAGTAATATCTATCCTTATGAATAAAATTCAAGTAAAATATGTGTTGGTTGATCCAGGTAGCTTGGCAAATATTATTCGTTCGAGGGTCGTAGAGCAACTTGGCCTCTAGGATCAAATTGTGCCTGCATCTCGAGTACTCAACGACTTCAACATGGAGAGTGAAACCACCAAAGGGGAAATCATTTTGCTAGTAAACGTGGCTGGAACTATCCAGGAAACGAAGTTCCATGTAATCGAAGGTGATATGAGGTACAACATGCTGCTCGGAAGACCTTGGATCATAATATGAGGGCAGTACCTTCAACGCTTCATCAAGTCTTGAAATTCCCACCACCGGAAGGAATCAAAATGGTGTACGACGAACAACCAAAAACCAAAGAGATGTTTTCAATTGATGAGGTAATACTAGTATCGACACTAACATCAACAAAGGGACTAGAATCAAAGGAAAAGAAGGAATTCAAATAAAAACCACAGTCGTCGGCCTCGACCAGATCAGAACAGCAAGAAACTCTTTGATACCTCGAACCTTCATAATTCCCGATGATTTTGATGCCACAAAGTCAACGGTTAAAGAGTTGGAACAAGTCATACTGATCGAGCATCTGCCCGATCGAAAGGTACACCTAAGCACGGGATTAACTCCCGAGCTCAGGGAAAAACTCATTAAATTCCTTATTAAAAATATGGATTGTTTTGCTTGGTTCCACCTTGACATGATAGGGATCCCACCGGAGATTACAACTCATCGATTGAGCTTAGACCCAAAGTTCAGACCGGTAAAGCAAAAGAGAAGTCCATAATCCAAGGTAAAGCATGCATTCATCAAGGGTGAGGTAACCAAACTTCTCAAAATAGGATCCATCTGGGAAGTAAAATATCCCGAATGGTTAGCAAACATAGTTGTAGTCCCCAAGAAGGGAAATAAACTTAGAATGTGCGTAGACTACAAAGACTTAAACAAAGCATTCCCTAAAGACTCCTTTCCTTTATCGAATATCGATCGAATGATCGATGCCACGGCCGGCCACGAGATTCTCAGTTTTCTTGATGCCTACTCCGGGTACAACCAAATACAAATGAGCCTAGAGGATCAGGAAAAAACTTCTTTTATTACTAAATATGGTACTTATTGCTATAATGTAATGCCATTTGGACTAAAAAATGCTGGTGCTACTTATCAATGCCTAGTAAACTGAATGATCGAAAAACAAATAGTTAAATCAATGGAGGTTTATATTAATGACATGCTAGTTAAGTCCTTGCGCGCAGAGGACCATTTGACACATTTGTAGGAAACCTTCAACATATTGAGAAAATACAACATGAAGCTCAATCTCGAAAAACGTGCATTCGGGGTCAGTTCGGGAAATTCCTCTACTTTATGGTGTCAAATCAGGGAATCGAGATCAACCCCGATAAAATCAAGACGATCGAAGACATCACAGTCGTGGACAACATTAAGGTTGTACAAAGATTAACAGGGCGGATAGCCGCCTTAGGCCGGTTCATCTCGAGGTCTTTAGATCGAAGTCACAAGTTCTCACTGCTCAAAAAGAAGAACAGTTTCGCTTGGACCCCGGTATGCCAACAGGAGTTGGAAGAATTGAAGCTATCTTTCGAGCCCACCATTTCTTCACACTCCGAAGGCGGGCAAGCAGCTCTACTTATATTTAGCAGTCTCGGAGGTCGCGGTAAGTGGTGTCCTAGTTCGAGAAGAGCAAGGTACGCAGTTTCCTGTTTACTATATTAGTCGAACTCTAGGTGAAACCAAGACCCGGTACCCACACTTAGAAAATTAGCGCTTGCTCTAATAAGCGCCTCTAGGGAATTAAAACTGTATTTTCAATGTCACCCAATTTGTGTTGTAACCACTTACCCCCTTCGCAATATTGTGCATAAGCCCGAACTCTTGGGCCGACTGGCCAAATGGGCTATCGAGATTATCGGATACGATATTGAATATAAACCCCGAACAACCATCAAGTCTCAAATATTGGTAGACTTCGTGGCCGACTTCACGCCAGCCCTCGTACTTGAGGTCGAAAAGGAACTATTAATAAAATCGGGTACATCATTGGGGTGTGGACCCTTTTCACAGATGATATTCAAATATGAAGGTGTCCGGGCTAGGCATCGTTTTAAATCCGCCCACAGGAAGTACAATTAGACAATCTATCAAAATCCTTGAGTTGACTAACAATGAGACCGAATAAGAGGTCATTATTGCAGGTCTTATGTTAGCTAAAAGCTTGGGAGTAGAAGTTATCGAGGCCAAGTGTGACTCCCTACTTGTGGTTAACCATGTCAACAAGACCTTCGAGGTTCGAGAAGATCGAATGCAAAGGTACCTAGACAAACTGCAAGTAACCCTACACCGATTTAAAGAATGGACCCTACAACACGTACCTCGAAAGCAGAATAGTGAGGCCGATGCCCTTGAAAATTTGGGGTCATCAATTGAAGACGATGAAATCAGCTCGGGGACGGTCATACAAATTTCAAAGTCGGTAGTCGAAGAAGGCCACGCCGAAATAAACTTGTCACGACCCAAATCGATAGGGTGCGACGGGTGCCCGAGTCCTACCTGCCGAACACCCTTAAGCATGCGTTTAAGGTATAAACATGGATAACATATGCACGGAAAACTTGTCCAAAAGACATATATACATATGCATGCAGAAATACAGTGGGGCGAGCTGGCAAGGCTGCTATAGACAACTATATACACGAAACTAAAAGCCGACAAGGCCACATACTATCCAACTATACATAACTGTCTACAGACCTCTAATAGAAATACAACTGTACAAAGACGGGACTGAGCCACGTGATACCCATATAGGTATACAAGTATATCGTACCAAAATCAAAAGCAGCTCTGGATCAAGTGGATCATGCCAACTCTCGCTGATCAAGGATCCTAAGAAGGGGGACCATCAGCTTTCCTAAGTGCACCTGCGGGCATGAAACGCAGGCCCCAGGAAATAGGGCGTCAGTACGAATAATGTACTGAGTATGTAAGGTATGAAAATTAGTACATAAAAGACATAGATGAAACATGGAATAATAAAATCCACTTGTAAGTTTGAATAAATTTGTAAATTCTGCAACATTCATAGTGGCATGCACGTGCATATAAATGTCGTGTCATGCATAGGTATAGGTGTACATAACATCATCAAGCCTCTGAGGGCATCCCATCATATCATCTCGGCCACTGTGGGCAAAATCATCCACATATACTAACTGATCAGGTGGTGGTGTGTATGTAACGCTGTAACCTTTTCTCATATCCCATATACATATACATATAAATACACATATATAACGCCATCTGGTCATGGGTTAATGTACATGTATAAATGAATAAAATGCATGAAAATATGTTAATAATCTCAACATTCCCTTCGGATAAACTTTATCAACTGCGTATTATTCTATGACCCATGAACAAGATATAATATATGTCACATGGGAAATCAAGAACATAGAGACCCATAGTATTTCTATAAATAGAGTCATTTATGAAAACTATGCGTTTGCTCGTTTCTTCTGTATAATTTGGATCATGCAAAAAATAAAGAAGGGATAGCCTTAACATACCAAGAGTAGGGAAAAATCCGTATGATATTCTTGAAAAAGGTTGCAACGTACTCCTTCAAAACCGCAAAATTTTACGTTGCTATTCTAAACGTCTTAGTAATATCCAATTACCATGATTAATGAGAATATAAGAATGATCTTTGAAAGAAAAACAAGTGAAGCAACAGATCTATAGTGACAAGATGGGCAAAAAACGCGTTAGATATGATTTTCCAAATATGAGCAAAATGATTTCACCTCTCTGTATCTATATATGACCAAGATTGCTTCTTTCCCTCTAATACAAAAGAACCAAAGATACATACAAGGCTCACCGAGTTTAACAGAAGACTACGAAAGGGAAGTGTCTTGCTAGAAATGATAAGTTTTTGGTTACTAAAGTTGCTACTAAGAAAATACTTAGAAGGGAGGTGTCTTATTACCAACACATTATCTTGCCACCTAATTACAAATGACTAAGAGTCATATCTTTTAGGAAGTGGCTTGCTGCCACGTGGGGGTGGGGTGGGGGTTTTAAATCTTTATCCACTAATTTATTAATTAGGTAATATCCCGCTACCCGATAATTAACTAATTACCCACATAATTAAGAATTATCTCAAATTACTTAAAATTTTACTTATTTTTAATACACTTTATACACCATATTATCATGGTCATATGGTACCTTGTATGGTACTAGTCCATAAATATAGGGTATTATAGTTCGGACCGTATTTTATCCCAAATTGGCAACCTTCAACGAAACTTATTTTCTTTACTTTGTGTACCTTTTATCCTTCATGGCACTTACTTATCGCTTATTATAAATAGCATAAATACATTAACCTTAAGATAATTTCACCTCTGAATCTACGTCGATTAACTAAAGAAGAAGCTTTAACGTACGAAACGTGAGATGTAACATCCTTCCCCCCTTAGAAACATTTGTCCTCAAATGTTCAACTCCCCGGGATCTATATAACTTTGGCAATCACCTTTGTAACAATACTACTACCAACTCTTCCTGTAGAAACTCAATAATTCAATGCCACATAGGGCCACAATCATCAATAACGACAATGGCCTCACACGACTAATGACAATAACCAACACAAGAATTCATACACATACCTTAAGGTTGTGATGTCTTAGTCGGACCCTTATCTGGAGGAGGAAATAAGTAAGGATATCTAGTCTTCATGTTTTCTTCGGCCTCCCAAGTCATTTCTACCACATTGTTATTTCTCCAAAGTACTTTCACCGAAGCTACGTCTTTAGTTCTCGATCTCCGATTATGTCTGTCTAATATAGAAATGGGAGTTTCTTCATATGATAGCTGCTCTGTGACCTGAACGTCATCAACTGACACAATTCTGGAAGGATCTCCGATACATTTACGGATCATAGACACATGAAAGACTGGATGTACAGGTTCCAAGTCTGAAGGCAAGTTTAACTCATATGCTACCTGGCCTACCTTGCGTATGATCCTATATGGTCCAATGTATCGAGGGCTAAGTTTTCCTTTCTTACCAAACCTCATGACACCTTTCATCGGTGATACCTTTAGGAATACCCAGTCATTAATCTGAAACTCCAAGTCTCGTCGTCGATTATCTGTATAAGACTTCTGACGAATTTAAGCTGCTAATAGCCTTTCTTGTATAAGCTTAATTTTCTCGATTGCCTGTTGTACCAATTCTGGTCCTACTAACGTAGTTTCCTCAACATCGAACCACCCTATAGGAGACCTACACTTCCGTTCGTAAAAAGCTTCGTATGGAGCCATCTGAATACTAGAATGGTAGCTATTATTATATGCAAATCAATAAGCTGTAGATGATCATCCTAGCTACCCTTGAAGTCTATCACACAAGCTCGTAACATATCCTCAAGTGTCTGAATAATAAGCTCAGCTTGTCCATCTATCTGGGGATGAAATGCTGTACTAAAACCTACCTGAGTCCCTAACCCTTTTTGGAAAGACCTCAAGAAGTTAGCTGTAAATTGAGCTCCTCGATCCGAGATAATAGAGATAGGGACACCATGCAGTCGTACTATCTCTTTAATATAAAGCCTTGCATAATCCTCTACAAAATATGTAGTCTAACAGGCAGAAAATGAGCTGACTTTGTAAGCCTATCAACAATCACCCATATCGAATCGAACTTACACTGAGTACAAGGTAAGCCTATGATGAAATCCATATTGATTACTTTCCATTTTCAAGTCAGAATCTCCATAGCTTGCAATAATCTATCGGGTTTTTGATGCTCAATCTTCACTTGCTGACAGTTAGGACACTGAGCAACAAACTCCGCTATATTCTTTTTCATTCTATCCCACCAATATACTTCCCTGATATCATGATACATTTTTGTCACTCCAGGATGGATAGAATAACGAGAACAGTGAGTTTCTCCCATAACCTGCCGACGCAGCCCTGCAACACTAGGGATACATAATCGTCCTCGATATCTGAGGACCCTATCTCCTGTAATTTCAAATGGTGTCTTCTCCTTTTGAGGGGTAGTATCCCTATAATGAACTAACACAGGATCCTCGTACTGGTGTTCCTTTACTTCAGTTACTAAAGAGGATGTTGTCGTATCCTGATTAGTAATTCCAATATCACCTGAGTCCAATAACTGAACTCCAAGACTAGCTAGCTGATAAACCTCATAGGCTATTCCCCTCTTTTCTACCTATAAATATGACAGGCTACCCATAGATCTATGGTTGAGGGTGTCGGCTACTATGTTTGCCTTCCTCGGATGGTATAAAATATCAACGTCATAATCTTGAAGCGGCTCAATCCATCTTCATTGATGTAAATTCAATTCCTTTTGCTTGAAGATATATTGGAGGCTCTTATGATCTGTTGATGAACCTCATGGGCTATTCCCCTCTTTTCTACCTGTAAATATGACAGGCTACCCATAGATCTATGGCTGAGGGCGTCGGCTACTACGTTCGCCTTCCCCGGATGGTATAAAATATCAACGTCATAATCTTTAAGTAGCTCCAGCCATCTCCTTTGACGTAAATTCAATTCCTTTTCCTTGAAGATATATTGAAGGCTCTTATGATCCATATAGATATCAACATGAATGCCATACAAGTAGTGCCTTCACATCTTTAGTACATAAATCACTGCGGCTAACTCTAAATCATAGGTCGGGTAATTCTTCTCATGCTTTCTTAGTTTTCTAGAAGCATAAGATACAACCTTACCATGATGCATCAGTACACAACCCAACCCAATGCCCGAGGCATCATAATAGATAATACAACCATCGGTACCTTCTGGGAGCGTTAGAACCGGTGCAGAAGTCAATCTGTCCTTCAATGCTTGGAAACTCCGTTCGCAAGCATCAGTCCAGTGAAACTTTGCTCCCTTTTAAGTCAGCTTTGTCAAAGGTGCTGAAAGGGAAGAAAATCCCTCTACAAATCTCCTATAATAACCCGCCAAACCAAGAAAGCTACGAACCTCTGACAGTGTCGTGGGTCTAGGTTAAGTCTTTACTGCCTCAATCTTTTGTGTATATACCTGGATACCTTCACTCCAAATGATATGCCTAAGGAAAGATACAGAGTTCAACCAAAATTCACATTTAGAGAATTTTGCATACAACTTTCCTTTTTGTAGAACTCTGAGCATAGTACGCAAATGATCTGCATGCTCAGCCTCTAAATGAGAATGCACCAATATATCATCGATAAATACAATTACAAACAAATCTAAAAAGGGTCGGAACACACGATTCATCAAATCCATGAATATTGCTGGGGCATTGGTCAAACCGAACGACATAACACGAAACTCAAAGTGTCTGTATCTAGTCTTGAATGCTGTCTTCGGAATATATTCCTCCTTAACCCTTACCTGATGGAACCCAGACCTCAAGTCTATCTTTGAAAAATATTTGGCACCTTGCAACTGATCAAATAAATCATCAATCCTCGGGAGCGGGTACTTACTCTTGATCGTCACCTTATTCAACTTTCTATAATCAATATACATCCGTAAGGAACCTTCCTTCTTCCTTACAAATAACACAGGCTCTCCCCACGATGATGTACTAGGTCTGATTAAGCCTTTTTCAAGTAAGTCCTTTAGTTGTTCCTTCAACTCTTTCATCTCTGCGTGGGCCATTCTATAGGGAGGAATATATATTGGATGAGTATCTGGTAGTAGGTCAATAACAAACTCAATTTCTCGCTCTAGCGGAAGACTCAGAAGCTCATCGGGAAACTCATTACCCACAGGGATAGACTGAATGGTTGGTAACTCCACTTCTGTATCCTGAACCCGAACTAAGTGATAAATATATCCCTTTCTGATCATCTTCCTTGCCTTGAGATAAGAAATAAATCTACCTCTCAACGACGCTGTGTTACCTTTCCACTCCAAAATAGGCTCCCCTAGAAATTGAAATCGAACTATCTTTGATTTACATTCAACATTGGCATGACAAGAAGCCAACCAATCCATACCCATTATAACATCAAATTCTACCATATCTAACTCGATTAGGTCCGCTATGGTAGATCTACTATGAACTACTATTATACAACCCTTATATACTCGCTTAGCTACCACTGAGTCCCTAACAAGTATAGATACCTCAAAAGGTTTAACCAATTCAGGTTTTATCCCAACCTTACTAGCAACCAATAGAGTAACATATGATAAGGTGGAACTTGGGTCAATCAGTGCATATACATCATATGAGGAGACTGATAATATACCTGTAACAACATCAGGTGATGACTCTTGATCCTGTCATCCTGCCAGCGCATAAATGCAGTTCTGAGGACCACTCGAGCTAGATGCTCCGCCTATGCCTCTACCACGACTCATTAGTGCTTGTGAACCTTGCCCATGGGGGATTTTGATGATGACGAACTAGCTAAAGATCCCGCTGGCTGTGCTATGCTTGCATCGCCTCTCGTTGGACAATCCCTTATAACATGGCCCAGGTAATCACAAGTATAACAAACACCCAATTCCATATGGCACTGCCTAGCATGCTGCTTACCACACTGAGAACATTGTGGTAAGGGCGGTCTCATCTTACTTGACTCTCCCCCTATACTGAGATCCTGAGGCCCTGGAATTCTGACCAGGCCCTGAATATGTGGAATGATTAAATCTCTTACCACCAAACTGAGGGGGTGCGCTAGCCGATGACTGGGCTAGATACCTCGGGTACTGTTGTCTTTGACCACCTCGAAACTCACCAGAAGGACCCGAAGTCCTTGCTCTCTTTTTCTGGGCCCTATCATGCTCACAATCGACCCTCTATTTCTGCTTAAGCTCCTCTACACCCTGAGCGTATGACTGAATACGAGAAATATCCATGTCTGGCTGAAGTGAGATGGACATACAATCGTTAAGCAAGTGCAACTCTAACCCCATCACGAATAGTTGAACCCGATCCTCCATCTTAGATACAATAATGGGAGCATACGTAGGCAACGAATCAAACTGAAGACTATACTCTCTAACACTCATGTTACCCTGCCGAAGGGTCAAGAACCTATCAACTCTGGTGGTAGATAATGATGAGTAAAAGCTTCTGTAAACTCCTGCCATACTATTGGAGGGGCATTCTCCCCTCTGGACAACTCCCAAGACTCGTACCAATTAACTGCAACATCCTGAAGTCTATAGGAAGCTAGCTCAACTGACTCAGTCGTAGTGGCCTTCATTACCCTCAAAGTCCTTTGCATTCTATCAATAAATACCTGAGGGTCCTCATTTGGATATGCCCCCATGAAAACCAGAGGGTCTAAATTAATAAAATCACGAACCCTTGCACTGACGAACCTATCTGCATGACCAATACCTACTTCCTGATGCTGAGCCTGTGCGGCTACTAATTGAGTTAATAACTGAATAACATCCCTCATCTCCTGACCCGATGCATCCGGCTGAGGGGCTGAACGTATAAGGGCAGGCGCTGGAGCTGGTGCCCCTTAAAGCTCTCCTAGAGAAGGCGATGTATATGAAGTCTGAGATGGAATCTCACTATGAGACTCTACCCGTGCCCTGGTAACTCGTGGTGCTCGACTAGTAATCTTACCAGCCACAGACTTTCCCTTCTGGGCAGTTGTAGTCTTTGGAGGCATTGCTGAAAATATAACATATCGTTAGGAACATGAATTCTTATATTGCACGATCTAAGATAAAAAGAGAGGATAATATCCTATATGTCCTGTAGCCTCCTGTCTATAAGTGTGGTGCATAACATACCCATAAACAAGACTCTAACAGACACGGTTTGTAGACAACCCTAGGACAGAACTGCTCTGATACTACTTTTGTCAAGACCCAAACCGATGGGCCGCGATGGGTGCCCGAGTCCTACCTATCGAACACCCTTAAGCATGCGTTTAATATATAAACATGGATAACATATGAGAGAGAAACTTGTCCAAAAGACATGTACATATACATGCGGAAATACAATGGGGAGAGCCGGTAAGGCTGCTATAGACAACTATATACCCAAAACTGAAAGCCGACAAGGCCACATACTATCTAACTATGCATAACTGTCTACAGACCTCTAATATAAATACAACTGTATAAAGACGGGACTGAGCCACGTCATACCCATATATGGATACAAGAATATTATACAAAAATCAAAAGCAGCTCTGGATCAAGTGGAGCACGCCAACTCTCGTTGATTAAGGATCATAAGAAGGAGGACCGTCTGCTTGCCTACCTACACCTGCTGGCATGAAACACAGGCCTGGGAAATAGGGCATCATTACAAATATTGTACTGAGTATGTAAGGCATGAAAATCAGTACATAAAAGACATCGATGAAACATGGAATAAAGAAATCCACTTGTAAGTCTGAATAACTTTGTAAATTCTGCAACATTTATAGTGTCATGCACGTGCATATAAATGTCGTGTCATACATAGGTATAGGTGTACATAACTACATCAAGTCTCTAAGGGAATCTAATCATTTCATCTTGGCCACTGTGGGCTAAAACATCCACATATACAACCTGATCAGGTGGTGGTGCGTATATAACGTCGTAACATTTTCCCATATACATATACATCTAAATACGCGTATATAACGCCATCTGGTCATGGGTCAATGTACATGCATAAATGAATGAAATGCATGAAAATATATTAATAATCTCAACATTCCCTCGGATAAACTTTATTAACTGGGTATTATTCTGAGACCTATGAACAGAAGATATAATATATGTCACATGGAGAATCAAGAATATAGAGACCCCTAGTATTTCTATAAATAGAGTCGTTTATGAAAACTGTGCGTTTGCTCATTTCTTCTGTATAATTTGTATCATGCCAAAAAGAAAGTAGGGATAGCCTTAACATACCTGGAGTAAGGATAAATCAGTATGATATTCTTGGAAAATGTTGCACTGTATATTTTCAGAACCGCCAAATTTTACGTTGGTATGGTTCTAACAATTCTCGTTGAAACTGTTTATTATTTCAGAAGATAAAACATCTTAGGAATATCCAATTACCATGGTTAATGAGAATATAATAATGATCTTTGAAAGAGAAACAAGTGAAGCAACAGATCTATAGTGACAAGATGGGCAAAAAAAGCGTTAGATATGATTTTCCAAATATGAGCAAAATAATTTCACCTCTCCGTATCTATGTATGACCAAGATTGCTTCTTTTCCTTTAATAAAAAAAGAACCAAAGATACATACAAGACTCACCGAGTTTAACAAAAGACCACGAAAGGGAAGTGTCTTGTTAGAAATAATATGTTTTTGGTTACTAACGTTGCTATTAAGAAAATATTTAGAAGGGAGGTGTCTTATTACCAACACATTATCTTGCCACCTAATTATAAATGACTAAGAGTCATATCTCTTAGGAGGTGGCTTGCTGCCACGTGGGGGTGGGATGGGGGTTTTAAATCTTTATCCACTAATTTATTAATTAGGTAATATCCCGCTACCCAATAATTAACTAATTACCCACATAATTACACTTTATACACCATACTATCATGGTCATATGGTATCTTGTATGGTACTAGTCCATAAATATCGGGTATTATACCTTGGACTGTGTTTTATCCCAAATCGGCAACCTTCAACAAAACTTATTTTCTTTAATTCGTGTACCCTTTATCCTTCATCGAACTTACTTATCACTTGTTATAAATAGCATAAATATGTTAAACTCAAGATAATCTCATCCCCGAGTCTACGTCGATTAACTGAAGACAAAACTTTAACGTACGAAACGCGAGATGTAACAAAACTCCACAAGCCTAACTTAGGATTGGAGGAACAAATATATTGATTATCTAAAGAACGGGAAGCTTCCGTCGGACCCTAAGGAATTGAGGACTCTACAAACGAAAGTTTCACGATTCACATTGGCCCAAGATAGAACATTGTACAGAAGGATGTTCGATAGGCTGTTGGCAATATGTTTGGGTCCGGGAGATATGGACTACGTCCTACAAGAAATTCACAAGGGTACTTTGCGGGAACCATTCCGGTCCGAATCACTGGTTCACAAAGTCATCAGAGCAGGGTACTATTGGGTCAATATGGAAAAAGATGCTAAGGAGTTCGTTCGAACATGCGACAAATGTCAAAGGCATGCACCGATGATCCACCAGCCCGGGGAGCAACTTCAATCAGTTCTATCCCCATGGCTGTTCATTAAATGGGGAAAGGATATCGTCGGCCCTCTGCCATCGGCCCCAGGTAAAGCTAAATTCATTTTATTTATGACTGACTATTTGTCTAAATGGGTTGAAGCACATGCTTTCGAGAAAGTAAGAGAAAAAGAGGTTATAGACTTCATCTATGATCACATCATATGCCGATTCGGGATACCTGCCGAGATAGTATACGGCAATGGAAAATAATTTGTCGGCAACAAGATAACAAAGTTCCTCGAGGATCACAAAATAAAAAGGATATTATTGACGCTGTATCATCCTAGTGGGAACGGACAGGCTGAATCAACAAACAAGACCATTATTCAGAATCTAAAGAAAAGATTGAACGATGCTAAGGGAAAATGGAGAGAAATTTTGCCCGAAGTCCTTTGGGTGTATCGAACAACATCAAAATCTAGTACGGGGGCAACACCGTTCTTCTTAGTATATGGCACCAAAGCCCTTATCCCGGTCGACATCGGGGAGCCCAGGGTCAGGTTTCGATACACAATAGAAGAGTATGAACACAAGCCTCAAATTTCTAGATGAAAAACGGGAAGCCGCCCTCGTTAGAATGGCAGCACAGAAGCAGCGCATCAAAAGATACTACAACCGAAGAGCCAATCTTAGTCACTTTCGAATCAGGGACTTAGTTCTGAGAAAAGTCACCCTCAATACTCGAGACCCAAACAAGGGGAAACTTGGCCCAAATTGGGAAGGCCCACATCAGGTCCTCGGTGTCATCGAAAAAGGATCTTACAAACTTGGCACGATGAATGGCGAATAATTGCCGAATAATTGGAACATATCACTCCTCAAACGATATTATTGCTAAGATATGACTTTTTCCTTTTTTCATTTGTATTTGATACTAACATATTGAAGGTGTTCAATCGAAGACGTCGAGAAATTCTTCAACACAAAGACCTCAGGTTTTAAGCACGCGTTGCATCTTTTTTCCTTAGATCGGTTTTTGTCCCAAATGGGTTTTTCCGGCGAGATTTTAATGAGGCAACAATCATTTGTGCTACCTGGGGGATAAATTCAACAGTATCCGAGGATTCTTCACAATCAACCTCGAATACTAGGGGCATCACCCTCGGATGTTATTCTCTCAAGAAAAATACTTCATATCAACAAGTCTCGATAGGCAAAATTTTGTAAAGGGCCAAACGGTCAAATGAACTGTGTCCTTGTAGGTTACTCTCACCCGATGGCAAAACATGTTCGCATGAATAATCTATTGAAAGAAGTATCTTTTCCTCACCAGATGTTCCATGCCTTAATGAAATTTTTACTTTACTTATGATCTATTGCGAAAAGTGGCTCAAGCGCCGATCGCAACTAAAGCTCGAGCTATCAACCCCGTACTCGGGGACTGCCATCCAAAAATCGACATATTTGAATTATTAAACTTCAAAATCATAAGACCTTAAAAAGGCAACCCTCGATATTTTAGGCCAAGGCCACCCCACTCGGAAACTGACGCTTCAAACAAAGTTCGAAGTATAATTGAGAGACAAACCCAAAGGGTAAATCTCAAAATTAAAGGCTAAGACCAAACTAACACGGTTTGGAGATGTCCGAATACCATAAAAAAAATAGGCCTTCTAATATTTTCATAAAACCGGTTAGCTACCCTCGGCAAAATTACAAAGTGTTTCGATAACATCAACCCTTAAAAAGCTTAAGCGGTGCCAAATTATTCAAACTCTCGATAACAAATTAAAAGGTTTTCGATAACTCTAAATCCTGATGGGTACAGATTTATCTCGTGCTAAGTCAAAACAAATTTATGATTAAACTTTTTAAGCCGAAAAGGGAAAAAACCACTCTTTTGAGGCCATTTCTATATTGTTGAGTTCGAGAATCCACCCTTGCTCAAGCAAGTACTCACTTGATTATAGAGACTATACTAATCTGACCTCAACAAATTTTTGCAAGGCAATGAAGTGAGCCAAAATCCCCTCTGGGTCTTACACAAAAAATTCGAAAAAGAAAAAATTCTAAGTGCCTAATCTTCCCCGGGAGCCTCACCTTCATCCCCTCCACTCTCGGATTCACTCGAGCTCCTAGAATCATCATCAGAAGAGAGCAACTCTTTGGCCTCGGCCTCGAGTACTTTCGCGTTCTCGATATCGACAGTAAGGTCAAAGTTGTGAGCATGAATCTCCTCGAGATTCTCTCTCCGAGACTGGCATTTTGCATGCTCGATAACACAGGATGCTCGAGCCTGAGCAGTATCAGAAATTTCCTTTGCTCGAGCATGAGCAGCTTCAGCATCAGCTCGGTAGATAGCCATGACCGCCTCCGCGTCATCCTTTTGCTTTTTCTACCTCGGATGTGGCCTTTGCAAGCTTAGCGGCCAACCGAGCCTCGAACTCCTCAATTTTCTTGGCTCGAGCCAAACTTTCCTCCTTCATTCTTTAGAGTTGACGTTCGGCCAAAGACAGCTGGGCCCGAGCAATATCTTTCTCTGAGGTAAGGCAGTCCATGTTTTGTTTCCACCACAAAGTCTCCGCCTCTTTCATCTTGGCCTCCTCGCGAAGTTGCTCGATCTTTTCGGCCTTCTACTGAACCTGCAGGATCAAAGTGTTAGTCGTTGTTCCTGAATCAATAAATCAAACTTCCAAAAATTTACATTACCTGACTCAGGAGTCGATGAGCCTCATCGAAGATACTCGATGCATCACCCAGATTGGAAGCATCTTCGACCCCCGTGAAGAAACCACGGAAAAGGTCCTCCCCTTCGTGGGTCGTTCCCACATCGGAGTCCCCATGGCCTAGGCTTCCTGAATTTGCCCCTCGAAATATGTGGGGAGGGGCGGCGAATCACTAATGTCTATTGCCCCAAGCGAGTCACTTGGGGCGTTCTCTTCATTTTGAAGGACCTCAGAACTGGCCCATTCAGGTACGTCCACCAATTTCCCTTCACGGCGGGCGGCGTCTTCAGCTTTCGACGACTCGGGGGCTTTGCTCGGGCCATCTTTCGAGATCCCCTCTATCCGAGGCCAAACCTCTTTGATCATCACCGACTCAGCGGCCTTTGGGGCCTCGACGCTCCTCTTTCAAGTCACCAGCTCGAAGGCGGCATCTTCATTCTCCTCTTCTTCTTCTCGTAGCCGCTGAACTACATTCTTAGGCATGACGACGATATCTTTCTTCAACCTGCGAGCCTTTCTCTTCTTGGGATTTGGAGTATTGGAGGGCGAGGCCCTTTTCCTCTTCTTATCCTTAGCCGGCTTCGGGGCCTCCTCCTCCTCCCTAGACGGGGGCCTCATGACAGCATTGTCTCCGATACCTGTATGAAAGAAAATCAAGTAGAAATAAAAAAGAAACATTTCAGAGAAGAACATCAAACATGAGTAAAGAAGCTTACTGTGATTTTTGGCCTCCCATCGGCCCTTTGTCAAATCGCGCCATGAGCGCTCAGCATCCGAAGAGGTTGAGGCCAGCTTTCGAACCCAGTCCTCAAATTTCGGAATTGCACCAGCCACCCGAGAAACCGCTGCATCATAGGAAATGATGTTAATAGAAAAAGGCAAAAGAAACAAAACAATAAACAGAAGCTATAAGTGGATTTGTACTCACGTTTCATGTTCCATTCTTCAGGGAATGACATCTTCTTGGCCGGGATTATGTCAGAAGTCCTCACTCGAACAAACCGGCCCATCCATCCTTGATCCTTGTCCTCATCTATGCTCGAGAAAAGCACCTTGTGTCACGACCCGGACTTCCCACCCTCGGGAGTCGTGATGACGCATACTAGTGAAAGCTAGGTAAGCCACTTAGTTTACTCTTTTTATTTTTAATCCATTAATAATTATAATTTAACATTTATAAACAGCGGAAATTAATAGAGCGGAAGAATGAAAATTTAACAATTTAGCTAATATCAATACGAATTCATAACATAAACTACCCAAAACTGGTGTCACAATCTCACGGACTATCTAAGAAAACTACAAATAAAGTCTGAACAAGAAAGTACATGTCTGTCTCGGAAATAGTAAAGAACAGATGAAAACTAGATAAGGAGGGGACGTCAAGGCCTGCGGACGCCTGCAGGACTACCTCAGGTCTCCCGATGGACTGAAGGCAGCAACCCCTAGCTAAGGTCCGTATGCTCTAGTACCAGGATCTACACAAAAGAGCGCAGAGTGTAGTATCAGCACAACCGACCCTATGTGCTAGTAAGTATCGAGCCTAACCTCGGCAAAGTAGTGACGAGGCTAGGATACAACAACCAATAACATGCAACTAAATAGTATCTAACAGAATAATAGTAATAAAAGTAATTCAGAAGTAACAGGGAAAGGGTAACATGTTATGGGGAAGGATACCAACACAATGAATCATAGTAATAGTGGAATAAGACAATCAAGGTACTTGAACCAAAGCAGCAAGAAATCAAAATAAACAGGCAATAAGTGCACGACATCACCCTTCGTGCATTTACTCTCAATCCTCACCAATGCAATCAAATAATGAAAATGTGCCGGCATCACCCTTCGTGCTTTATCTCTCTTCCTCACCATATGCATAAATATCAATAAAAATGTACACGGCATCACCCTTCGTGCTTTATCACTCTTTCCTCACCAAATCCATAAATATGAATGTGCACGGCATCACCCTTCGTGCTTTATTACTCTTTACTCACCCAAACAATAGCAACAACAACATCCCGGCAAGGGAATCAACAACAAGAATAAACACATCCCGGTTAGGGAATTAATAGTAAGAAATAAGGACGTCCCGACAAGGGAATCAGCTGTAACCAAACTTGTACCAACACTTAACTTCACAATCAAAACCTCAACTAGAGCCAATGTTCAAAAATAAACAAATACCACAAGTTAATCATAGGTCTTGCTCAACACGGAGAATCAACAATTTAGGCACTTTTAGTACTTATTAAGAAATACAACAATTACAATTTAAGGCTCACTGGCATGTTTGACACCGACATATAGATACTCGTCACCACACCTATACGTCGTATACTACACTAGCACATAGCAAATAAGATACAATACCTATTCCCTCAAGCTAAGGTTAGACTAAACACTTACCTCGAACTTCCACGACCAACTCAAGCCTCAAACGCCACTTTTCCTTTAGAAATCACCTCCAAATTACTTGTATGTAGTCCAAATTAATTTAACAACATCAGTAAATGCTAAAGAACTCATACTAAAAACTCGAGGTTCGGACCAAAACACGATCACCCATTCACCCATGATCCCAAATATGCAATTAGTTTCGAAATCCGACCCCAAAACGAGGTCTAAATTCCAATTACTCAGAAAGCCCTAACTCTACCCAAATTTCCAATTTCTACCATAAAACCCTAGATTTTTGGATGAAAATTGATGAAATGCAATGGGAAATCAAAAGGAAAAGGTTTAGAATCATATACCAATGCTTTGGGGAAGAACTTGTTCCTTGAAAATCGCCTCAATGCTCTCTAGTTTTGAAAATATGAAAATATGGGCTAAATCCCGACTTAGCTACCGTTTTAAGTGTTGCGCGACAGTGTTCATCACGTTCATGAGAACACTGTCGCGATCGCGAAGAGCTGCCAGAAGTGGACTTACGCGATCGCGATTTCCTCTACGCGTACGCGAAGGGTAAGCCTCCCTGGCCTTCGCGTTTGCGGATAGCTTTACGTGTTCGCGTAGAAGAAAAGACAAGTCCCCAGCCCACCTCCATTTTATACTACGCGTTCGCGTCACACAGCTCGCGTTCGCGAAGGATATATCCAACCCTGTCCCAATTTCCCTTTTGTGATCGCGTGAAAGGCTTCGCGATCGCAAAGCACAGAATGTCTGTGCATCAGAAGCAGCATTTCTACAACTTTTCCTAAGTGTAACTTTCTGAAACCTATCTGAAACTCACTTGAACCCTCGGGGCTCCAAACCAAACATTCATACTAACTCAAAAACATCATATGGACTTGCTCGTGCGATCAAATAACTAAATTAACACCTTTAACGCCGAATTTAGCATCAAAATCAAAGAAGAATCTCAAGAACTCTTAAGTTCAAATTTTAACAAAGGAGGGTCCGATTCACGTCATATGAAGTCTGTTTCTTACCAAATTTTACAGGCTAGAGCTAAATACCATATAAGACATGTACCGGGCTCCGGAACAAAAATACAGGTCCGATACCATTAATTTCAAATACATTTAAATTTCCAGAAACTCTTAAAATTTCAATTAAACAATTTTCTTCAAAAATTCATTTCTCGGGCTTGGGACCTCGAAATTCGATTCCAGGCATACGCACAAGTCCCATATTTTTCTACGGACCCTTCGGGACCATCAAATCACAGGTTCATGTCCATTTACCCAAAATATTGACCGAAGTCAACTTAAATTTAATTTTAAAGAAAACTAGTATTTTCATCAAATTTTCACATAAAAGCATTCCGGATATACGTCCGGACCGTGCACGTAAATCGAGGTGAGATAAAAGGAGACCTTTTGGGCCTCAGAACACAGAATTGACTCAAAAAGAATGGGGGTTGTACAGATGGAGGGTAGCCCGACGTTGAAGCCTTATTAATCTGCCTCGATAGAGATGGGGGTTGTACAGTCTAATGAGATGGTCGAGGGTAAAAGGCATCCCCTCGACCTTGATAATGAAGAATCAAAGAAAAATGAAAATGCGCCAAAAAGAAAGATGGCTCTGGCCTAAGGTTATTTGGTATTGGCGGCAGAAGTCAAGAATAACAGGATCGACGGGACCCAGTGTAAAAGGGTAAGTGTAAACACTTAAGAACCCTTTCACGTAAGTAGTGATATCCTCTTCGGGGGTCGGAATCACCACCTCTTTGCCTTCCCAATGTTAATCTTTCTTCCCTGCTTAAGGTCGCCCTCAGTTATCGAGCATATATATCTCGACATTAGCTCACATCGGCCGGGGACTGACGAGGGTTTCTCAACTTTGAAATCAGAAGTAAGATCGCACATCCCGGGAATATACTCCTCGAGGCATGGCTCCATCGGCGTTTCATCGCCGACCGGCCGCGATGAAGAAGCTTTTTCCTTTTAAGGAATGATTTTAGATATTTTTGCCATTTTTATATGGATTCAGAGAAAGAAGAAGATAAGATTTGTAGTTTTGAAGAAAGGTTGGTAACGAGGCCTAGAAACTGTGTAAGAACGGAAAGGCTTAATAAGATGTGAAGAACTTTGAAGATTTGCAGATAGACTTGAAAAACTCAGAAGTATTTCTAAGATTAGTGCAAGAAAAATTCAAAGTAAAGTTTAAAGAAGTGAGAAGAAAACCTATTTAAGGATTTACGACGACGGTTCAAATGCACTAGTGGCCGACTATCAAGTGATGCTCATTAATGATTTTGGGAACTGTACCGACGCGACGCTTCGGTCGCTTCTGTTGCTTACGTCACAAGGGTGATGTCATAACTGGTCAAGGTATAAAATCGAAGGCTCAGTGTGAGCACGTGATTTTTGCCCTATGAGAATTACTCCCAAAAAAATTCAAAATAAAATAATTTTTCCGTTGTTTGCAATTTTGTAGATTTTTGTAATATTTTCTGTTATTATTTGCATTTTTGTCTGTGCATATTTATTTGTTAAATTAATGAAAATACAAAAATATGTTGCATTTGCATCTAGGATTTAATTTTACAATTAGGATTAGTTAAGTAAGTAGTTGTTTTACAAAAAATGAAGAAAAAATCACAAAATAACGTACTTCGCATTTTAGTGTTTAATGTCAAAATTGTGTGATTTTCTTTTAATTTGGTATTTAGTTATTTGTGATAATAACTACTTAGAGTTAATTAATATTTTTAGGATAATTTGGCCAAGGTTAAATTTAGGCTTGTATTTTATTTTAATTAAAAAGAAAATTGAAAAGAAAAAGAAATTAAGAAGAGGAAAATCTGGTTTGGGCCAATTTGGTCAGAATCCCAGGCCCAAAACAAAAACCCACCCCAGACCCAATCCAATCTGGCCCAAAACCCGCCCACGACCCGAGTCAAACCCGTCTCCAACCCGGATCCCTCTTAAAAATAACCTAGACCTACACCCTTCAGTAATCAGCCGCAATAGACCCATCACCCCACCCCTCAGATCATCTTCTTCGAACCACCCCATCCCCAAACGACTGTCCCTCCATCGACGCCTGATCTCTTCAACAATTGACGAACCAGACCACTCTTTGATTCCGCCTCTCATCAGATCGGCAACCAAACGAGCCCAGACCCCGTCGCCAGCCGCTCCCTCTACACTCAAACTCGACGACCCCTGAAGTTCGTCTTCTTCGACGAGACCAGCCTCACCAGCTCCTCCGTTCACCAAGGCTCGCCGGAAATGGCAATCAGTAGTGACGAAAGGCCATGGACATGGCTGAAACCTTCGTTAATCGTCTGAGTTTTCCGACAAGGCATTTGGTTTTCGAGTCGAAGTCCTAGTCGCTTATTCAAGGTACGGTTCGAGGTCCGATTCAGTTGCTTCTCGTGTTTTGTTTTCGTCACCGGGTCTTGCGCATAGTTCAATCTGAACCTATCTTTGTAGTCACTGATATTACTCATTTAAAAGAAGCCATCTCAAGTTCAATTTTCCCCACGCTCACTTCTAATTTTGATCTCAATTTTGAATGCGATACGAATAGCATGATACCTATCTATTGTTTCTTTTCAATTTTTTCTTCGTTTAAGCTATGTTGGAATTGCTAGAAGGATATTATATGATTTCATTTTGTAAAATTTGAGCTTCCATTGAGGTCATAGTTTCAATTAGATTATATCATGATATTGTTTGTTATTTACTCCTTGGGTATTTGAGATATTGCTTGTATATAGTGAAGTGAAGATTAGTGGTATTTTGAGATATCACTTGTGTATTGAACTACATATTAGAGGGTACTCAAGATATTGTTAATATTGAATGAAAGATTAGTTCTTGGTTGGTGTATATGTTTGAAACTGAGGGAGAGAGCATCAGAACATGCTCGCTCTGCGCCTGGTTCGCAAATTTGGAACTGCGAGTCACATTGCTGCTGCCACGGCTATTGCTTCCTCGGTTGCTGCTGGTAAGAATTCCAGTAAAGGTTTAGTGTCTAAGAGAAAGCCTTTAGGGGGTAGTCTAGGAATTGTTTAGATTAAAGGAATTTCACCTACTTAGGAAGCTTTTGATAGTGGTGGGGTTGGAATTGCAATCGTTGTTTAAATTAAGAAAGCATTAAGTTAGTGGGGGTTAATTGAGAATTGAAAAGGGATTGGTAGTGGAAATGACACTCTATTTAATATTTTTTTTTGATAAAGTTGGGAGTTAGATAACATGGGGGGAGGATGAAAAGGAAAAAGAAGACAAGTGTAAAGGGATACACAGGTTGAAAAGGAGGATTAACTAATAGATAAAGGGAAAGAGTCTTGAAGTTTAAAAGGGGGTCATTTTTTTGAATACACGGAGGAATAGAGAGAATACAGACTTTAGAGATAGAGACTAAGAGAAAAAAATCTGTAAAAAAAAATCTGCAAACAGTTGAAAACTTTAGCACTGTTCCATTGAGTTTGAATTTGCTAAGCTGAAATTTTTCTCTCCTTGAATCAATTTCTTAACTGTTTGGACCTAGAAATAGTTTGAGTTTCAGTCATTTAGCTTGGATGTTGAGTTTGTTGGTTTAACTGTGAATCCGAAATTGGATCCTTGGTATTCTGGGTTGCATTTCACGGTTTTGAACTAATCTGGTGCACTATTTCCTTGGATCTGAATCCAACTCTGCTGCTGTTACTGCTGAAATCCTCACCCTTCTGTTTCATCTTTACTTCCAGGTACACTCTCGAAATTGTATTGAAGTCGAAGTTGTGAATCAGCCTCGGATGAAATCACCAGTTGTTGTGTTTAGAACTATTGCCTTGGTAGCTAAACTTCAATGCTGAATATGCTCCTCATAGAATGTCTTGTCTATTGTATGGATTTTGTAATTCCATAAAGTAAATAAGAAATAACTTGAAGATGGTAAAATATACCAACGTGCTTTTGGTTGGTCAAGGCCTAAAATGACCAGTATATCGTTGTGCTTGTGCTGCTAAATACGGTGTTGAATGCTAGGCGCAAAATCACGTGAAAAGGTGTTGGTTTTCATTTCCTTGAGTATAACTTTATTGACAAATTATTTTCCTATTTGCACAACCTGACAGCACAAACCATTGTCTTACTCATTTAAACTATATTGTGCAAAGGAATTTCAGCCACCTCTTCCACAATTCTTGTCCATAACTATGAGACCAATCACAATAAATCCTGATTTAGTTTTAAAGATAATTATGAATATACGTAGTTCACTTAGTTGAATGCTTGTCCTTTAATAAAATTGAGGCTTGCCATGTCAAATAAAATTTCAAATGCATGACCCTCATTTAATTAATCCGAATCTTTAGAAATTGAGGCATGCCATTTAGTTGAATTTCTATGGCCCTCGCAAAGTTGAAAGTGCGTAGTTGCTTTAGGTGCGCTATTTAAAAATTACTTCCCTAAACTCGGGTGCGCATTTATGTGACCCAAATCCAAATCTCAACAACGTTAGATAAAATATGTCCTGGACGGCGGGTGCATTTATGTGACGTGAATCAAGACGCGTTTTAGATGACGTTGAATCTTTTCCTAAAAAATAATTAAATAAAAGCGATTTTAAAATGAAAAGGCACATATGCTTAAAAGTGTTTTGAACCAAAATAATAGGCTAATAATAACAGTTGAGTGACCGTGCTAGAACCACGGAACTCGGGAATGCCTAACACCTTCTCCCGGGTTAACAGAATTCCTTACCCGGATTTCTGTGTTCGCAGACTGTAATACAGAGTCAAACTTTTCCTCGATTCGGGATTAAACCGGTGACTTGGGACACCATAAATCTCCCAAGTGGCGATTCTGAATTTCTTAAAATAAATCCCGTTTCGATTGTCACTTTAAGTTGGAAAAAAACTCCCTTTATACACCCTTCACGGGGATGTAGTCTAAAAAAGGGAGGTGTGACACTCAGTTCGTTCCTTCTCATTATATTCTAAGAAACGAAGGGACAATCTGTATACGGTTAAAATAGAACTTGCCTAATTTTGCCATTTAATCTAGACCAGGAAATCATGTCGAGGGTCAGTCTCGTAATAGATCAGGCCAGAACACGAAGATAAGGTATCAAGCTTGAGAATTGAGGTGCTCGTCGAGATCGAGGCCAACAACGATCGAGACCATACATGACAGACTTCGAATGAAGTGCAATAACGGAAATGCAAGATATCCATAACCAGTCGAAAATCACGGCGGAATCCCGGAACAGATCAGATCAATGGCGGTTGTTTAGGCTAATTATGGGATTTATTTCTGTAATTAGAGTTATACCATAATTAGGATTCCTCTACTATATAAAGAGGAGTTTCCATCATTTGTAGACACCTTACTTTCACGAATATCAAAGCAATATAACATTTTCCTAGCTTACATTTTTGTTCATCAGCTTGTTATATCTTTTACTATTCTGGCATTAATCTGTTCGAGGGCATACGAGCTCGAGAGCTTAATTGCGTTGATACACTGGTTTGCTTTATTTTATTGTCTATTCCCATTGTTCATCTTTACATTTATCCATTAGTATTAGGTGGAATCACGTATCATTAAAATCACATCATAAGTTTAATTGTTATTCAATTTTTAGGGTAAACATTTATCTTGTTTAAAGTCTGTGAAGTTGGAACATTTGTGCAATCCAACACCAATTACATTTATCCATTAGTATTAGGTGGAATCATGTATCATTAAAATCACATCATAAGTTTAATTGTTATCCAATTTTTAGGGTAAACATTTATCTTGTTTAAAGTCTATGAAGTTGGAACATTTGTGCAATCCAACACCAAAGAAATTGGATATTATATTTTCAGAGAATTTTGAAATTATTTAGAGCGTCAATATAAATTGTATACTGTCGTTCATATGTTGTTTCTGAAATCATGGATTGTTCATTATAGTTGATGAATGTCTATATTCTAAAATTGTTTTTTTTTTCAGATACCGATTAAGTTAATAAACCCAGGACATCGTCCGAGTGAAGAATGAATTGCACGAATTGGTTATTTCATCAATTTGCTTTCGGTGAAGAAGATTCATATTTTTCAAATCCTTCTAGAAAAACTGAACAAGTAGATGAAATTCTCCCATTCATAGTACCACCATAATTTTTAAATCACATCAGCAATCAGTTGTTGACTGACACTAATGTTTGGCTATAATTTCATATTTTTTAGTGCTATTACTTACCTTATATTTTGGTGCTTTAATGTTAAACTATATTATATTCGTGTTTAATTGAGTCTATTTTATGCGTAAGTACATTGAAGACGACATGGGAAGCAAAGTAAAATTTTTATGTATATTATATACACTACAAAAATAGAGCGATATTTGATTATTGGATATACAAGAATTAAAGTTTAATGCTACAAAGGAAATCAAAACAATGCAGGGGAAACTGAAAATAGAACCAAACGCAAGAGATGAGAATGAGAAAAGAGTTGGAAAAGTTAGCCAGTGAACATTGAAATAAAGATAAGCAGTTGGGCGACGCGAGCTTTCTAGCTCGCTATAGAGCAGGCGTAGCGAGCACTAGGGGTGTGCATTCGATTTATCGATTCGATTTTGACCCTTATCGATAATTACTTATCGATTATCGATTTGTACATATGCTTATTGTTATCGTTTCAATAAGGTTTCGATTTTTTCGATTTCGATTTATCGATTTTTGGGGCTTATCGATTCGGTTATCGATTACACCAATAAAAATTTTTTACGGGATTCCACGGAAAGTATATCGCTACAAACACACCTAACTAATATGGACAAAAGGAAGCTAAAATAAGAAGAGCACCGTTTATAATATAAAAATTGTGTCAACAAGCACATGCAACGAAACTAAAGTAATGGATCAAATGTATGCCACCAACACTCCAACGGTATAAACAACAAAAAATCAAAATACATCATCACGGCTAATTCTGTTTTCCATTAATTTGAACTTCATTCCCTTGAGCTTTAAATATGATCATTCCTTAAATGTGGTAGATGAAATAATAGGGTTAGGGACTTAGGGTAAAGGAAAGGGTATTATAGAATAAGGGTAAAAAAAAAATAAAAAAAAAATTAAAAACAATTTACTGTAGCTTATCGGTTTATCGACAAACCGATAATCGAAGAGGACAAAATCGAAATCGAAATCGATAAATCGATAAGGAAAATTTTGAAATCGAAATCGAAATCGATAAATCGAAATCGATAAACCGATAATAAATAATCGATTCGATTTATCGATAAACCGATTCGAATGCACACCCCTAGCGAGCACTCTTGCTCGCGTTAGAGCGGGCTACGCGAGGGAATTTTTGCGCGACAGAGCTCGCGCTACGAGGCTTGAGGCTAGATGGAGCGCGCTATAGAGGTCGCGAGGCAGAGTCCGTAGCGAGCGGGTTCTGGATTTTTAAAGTCTATTTTATCTTCTATTTGATTTTGGACTTGATTATTTCGTTTAGGTCTCTTCCCTACACATATAAATATTTATTACACACCATTCTTAGAGGAGTTTTGGCGACCGGAGGCAAGAACATCATATGGACAACTTGTGGAAGAGAAAATCATCGAGTTCTTTATTCCTTTATCTTTTCTTAGTAATTTGTTTATGTAAAATACTTAGAAAATTATTATTACGAACATGAGTGGCTAAAACCCATCGTTCTGGGGTTGTGATTTAGCCATGAATATTTATGTTTTACATTGACTTAACCTTGATTACAATTCACTAGTATATGGTTGTTTCTTCAATTCTATGATTAATTGCTTAATTGTCTGGCCAGCAGTTAGGTTCTATGTACTATCTATGCTATGTTTGGGAAAGCTGTGTTTAGATTAGAGAAGAATTGAAGAGAGCACGATCTTAACTCTTGGGGAGAGGGGCGCGAATTCGTGGTTAGGATAGAAATATACCTAGTCACCGTGCTTAATTAAATATCATAATCTTAATGCGTTCTTGATAGATTGATTCCATAGGAATATAGGCATTAATCTATTTTGAATAGGTGAGTAGTACTTCGGGAGAAGGTTATGAGAGCAATTGTTCGATTTATTAGCAACCATGAGTGAATTGTATGAAAGGGAAAGTTAACTAGAACATAATAGGATTGGTAAATTCTTCACAACCCTGGAATATTTGTCTCTACTGAATACACCACAATTATTTTGCTACTTGACAATTTAGTTATTAATTAGAATTATAGTTTAGTATAATCACATCCTTGAACTCGATTTTGGCTTGACTGAATAACAATATTAGTAAATTTAGTGGGTAATTGAAACAAGTCTCTGTAGGTTCGGCACTCGACTTATCATTTTATTACTTGTATGACCACGTATACTTGCATGTGCATTTGGGAGCAACAAGTTTTTGGTGCCGTTTCCGGGGACTTGAATATTGACTACTCTCTAGTTTTTGCTTTAATTATTTATTTCGTCAAGTCTAACATTACTTAATTGTTGCTCTGAACTCAGGAACTTAGATTGAATGCGTAGGGTCAGAAGCCAGGACAGACTCCAAGGCTTTGACCTCGAACTTGAGAGAACATTTCATAGGAGGTTGAGGGAAGTAAGGGATACAAATAATCTTCAGGCAGTCGTTCAATTTCATGTGAACATGGCAGAGGAGCAACACATGGCTGTTCAGGAGGTGGCGATGCCCATCATTGCTAATGTCACTTCCGGCATTGTGAAGCCCAGAATCACTGGGCACTTTGAGCTGAAACAGAGCATGATCCAGCTACTTCATACGAATGGGCAGTTTATGGGTCTTCCACACGAGGATCGACAACAGCATATCCTGAACGTTTTGGAGATTAGTGATACTTACATCACTAACGGGGTCACTCCAGACTATGTGAGGCTCACACTTTTCCCATTCTCTCTGATGGGCGAAGCAAAGCGATGGTTGAAGGCAAAACCAGCTAATTCTATATCATCATGGAATGATCTGGCAAGGAAACTTCTGGCAAGGTTCTTCCCTTCAGGCAAAACTGCAAAGATTAGAAGTGAAATAGTCATCTTCAAACAGAAAATGGGGGAGTCTCTATACTCAGCTTGCGAGAGGTTCAAGGGGCTGCTTAGAGATTGTCCTCATCCTAATCAAACAAACGAAGTGTTAGCTCACACTTTCATAGAAGGGCTACATCCTGAGACAAAATTTGTGGTAGATGCTACAGTTGGAGGTCAAGTGCTTGAGAAAAGCTTTGATGAGATATATGCATTATTGAACAAATTCTCCAAAAGCATTCTGGATTGGCAAGGAGAAATAGGTAGACACACGGTGCAAAAATCAGCAGAGGTTCTCGAGTTAGATTTCGTCTCGGCATTATCAGCGCAGATTTCTACACTGACTAACTAAGTCAATCAGATGACCTTGGATATGAACAAGCAACAAGCTCAACCAGTGCAACAGGTTCAAGTGTTTTGTGAAGTATGTGGAGAGGGTCACACGAGTGACTTATGCCCAGTTAATCCAGAATCTATCTGCTTTGTGGGTAATGCAAATAGGGGCCAGACAAACCAATATGGGAATACTTACAATCCCAACTGGAGGAACTACCCAAACTTCTCTTTGGTGGAAACCAAGGTGCTTAAAATCAATACAGACCACAAGCACCTCAACAACAATATAGACAACCTCAGGCTGAACAACAGGTAAACTCAATAAGTCACATTGAGGAAATGATAAAGAAATTGATGGCTGACCAGCAAGCCCACACCGCAAAGATGATAAAGAAAGTGATGGTTGACCAGGAGATGATAAAGAAAGTTATGGTTGACCAGCAGGCCCAAGCCGCAACAATGAGAAATTTGGAGCGCCAAATGGGACAACTTGCTAGTGCCCAAAATACTCGACCAGTTGGAGCTCTTCCAAGTGATATTGAGGTTAATCCTAAGGAATATAGTAATATTGTCTCATTGAGGAATGGGAGACAATTAGAAGAAGTCCAGTCGAAAAAGATAAAACAAGTGACCTTTAATGAAAAGCCAGCCACTATAGAGTCAGAATTAGAGAAATCAAAGGAGTCTTAGAAGCTAGCTGAAGAGGCGGTGGCTAAGCAACTCCCACCATTAGTTGCGAGGCCACCACCTCCGTCCCTTAAAGATTGCAGAAAGTGAAGGATAATGCCGCATATAAAAAGTTTCTTGATATTTTAAAGCAGGTGCAAATAAATATTCTACTGGTAGACATCGTGCAAGAAGTGCCCAAATATGCAAAATACATCAAGGATATAGTGGCGAATAAAAGGAGGCTGACTGAATTCGAGACTGTGGCACTCACTGCGGAATGTAGCTCTAGAATCCAAAGCAAACTACCTCAGAAATTGAAGGATCCAGGGAGTTTCACTATCAAAATATCGATTGGTAAGCATGCATTCGGGCGAGCTTTGTGTGATCATGGAGCGAGCATCAATCTGATGCCGCTATCTGTGTTTAGACAGTTGGGTTTGGGTAAGCCACACCCAACAATAGTAATCTTATTGGCTGATCGCTCTTTTGCTCATCCGGAATGAGTGATTGAAGATGTGTTAGTTCAAGTGGGTTCTTTAATATTCCCTGCTGATTTCATTATCTTGGACTACGAGCCTGATCAGGAAGTCCCATTTATTTTGGGGCATCTAGTCTTAGCCACAGGCCAAGCTATTATTGATGTATGCGAAGGAAAGATGACAATGAGAGTAGGTGACCAAGTTGAGGTATTTAATGTGTACAAAGCACTCAGATTGCTAGCCCACTATGAAGAGCTATCCATGATTTCTGTAGTGGAAAGCAATGGTATGTCATTAGTTCCTTATATGAGTCCCATAGATCCTCTTCAACGAGCTTTGATTGGGAATGAAGAAGACATTGATGATAAGATGATGGGCAAAATTGAACAAGTACTTGATACATCATGCAATTATATCCATGGGTTTGAGAAGTTTGAGGAGTTGGGCAGGCCTGTCACTCTGACCCTACCTAAGCCACCTATTAAGGAAGCTCTAAAGCTAGAATTAAAGCCCCTTCCAACACATCTGCGCTATGCTTATTTGGGAAACTCTGAAACTTTGCCAGTAATTATCTCGTCCAGCCTGACTAATGTACAAGAAGAAAAATTGCTCAGTGTACTTCACAAGCATAAAAAGGCTATAGGGTGGACATTTGCTAACATAAAAGGAATTAATCCATCATTTTGCATGCATAAAATTTTTTTGGAAGATGGACACCGCCCCAGTATTGAGCAGCAGAGGAGATTGAATCCTATCAAGAAAGAAGTCGTGAAAAAGGAAGTAATTAAGTGGCTCGATGCATATATCATCTTTCCTATCTCTGACACATATTAGGTAAGCCCAATACAATGTGTTCCTAAAAAGGGAGGGATGACTGTGGTCGAGAATGAAAAAAATGAGCTAATTCCTACTCGCACTGTGACGTAATGGAGAGTTTGCATTGATTACAAAAGGCTCAACAAAGCAACCCGCAAGGACCACTTCCCACTTTCATTCATTGACCAAATGTTGGACAGACTGGCGGGGCATGGTTATTATTACTTCCTTGATGGTTATTCGGGGTACAACCAGATCGTTATATGCCTAGAAGATCAGGAGAAGGCCACTTTTACTTGTCCTTATGTCACTTTTGCCTTCAAGCGAATGTCGTTTGGTCTTTGTAATGCACCAGCTACTTTCCAGAGATATATGATGGCTATTTTTACCGATATGGTAGAAAAATTTGTGGAAGTTTTTATGGATGATTTTTCACTATTTGGTCTTCTTATGATGATTGTTTGAAGAATTTGAGCAAGGTGTTGGCCCGTTGTGAAGAAACAAATCTGGTATTGAATTGGGAAAAGTGTCATTTTATGGTGCAGGAAGGCATTGTGTTGGGTCACAGAGTGTTTAGGAGCGACATTGAAGTTGATAAGGTGAAGGTGGAGGCGATTGAAAAATTACCTCCACCAATTTTTGTGAAGGGTGCCCGGAGTTTCTTGGGACAACAGGATTCTATCGACGTTTTATTAAAGATTTTTCTAAAATTGCTACTCCTTTGTGCATGTTGCTTGAAAAAGATGTGACTTTTAATTTTGACGATGCCTTCCTGAAAGCATTTGAAAAGATCAAAAATAATCTAGTGGTTCCCCCATTTTGCCGCACCGGATTGGTCCTTACTATTTGAACTTATGTGTGATGCAAGTGACCTTACTATTGGGGCAGTGCTAGGCCAGAGGAAGGACAAAATATTTTATTCCATTTACTATGCGAGTAAAACTCTTGATGATGCGCCCCTAAATTACACCACCACTAAAAATGAGTTGTTAGTTATAGTGTGGGCCTTTGAGAAATTTCGAGCATACTTGGTGGGAATAAAAGTCATAGTCCATACCGATCATGCAGCAATCAGGTATCTATTTACAAAGAAGGAATCTAAAGCTAGATTGATGCATTGGGTTTTATTGTTGTAGGAATTTGATGTAGAAATACGAGATCGAAATGGCACAGAGAACCAAGTAGCTGACCATCTATCAAGGTTGGAAAATCACAACCACGTTGAGGAGGGTAACCAAATTAAAGACGTATTTCCTGATGAGTAACTTTTTGCTATCACCCAAGACCCTCCCCCATGGTACGTAGACTATGTGTATTATCTGGTGAGCGTAGTACTTTCTCCCGAAATTGAATCTGAAGCTAGAAAGAGGTTTCTACATGATGTGAACTTTTACTATTGGGATGAGCCATATTTGTATAAGCAGTGTACTAACCAAATGATGAGGAGATGCATACTTGAAAAGGAGGTTGAAATAGTGTTGTATGATTGCCATGCATCACTCTATGTAGGCCATCATGGAGGCGATAGAACAACTGCAATGGTATTACAATCCAGTTTATTTTGGCCAACATTATTCAAGGACGCGCATGCATTTGTTAAGAAGTGTAACCAGTGTCAGAGAACATGAACAATTATAAGGAGGCATGAGATGCCTTTAAATAACATCCTGGAGGTCGAAATTTTTGATGTGTGGGGGATAGATTTTATGGGACCATTCCCTTTATCCAAAGGAAACAAATACATTTTGCCAGCAGTTGACTACGCATCAAAATGGATAGAGGCGATCGCACTGCCAACGAATGATGCCATGGTGGTAGCCGCGTTTGTGAAAAAGAATATATTTTCGAGATTCGGGACTCCACGTGCTTTGATTTGTGATGAATGTATACACTTTTGTATTCGGTTGTTGAATACCTTCTAGATAAATATGGAGTCCGCCATAGAGTTGCGATGGCATATCATCCTCAAACAAGTAGACAAGTTGAGGTGTCTAACAGATAAATAAAGCAAATCTTGGAGAAGATGGTAAGTCTGAATAGAAAAGATTGGACTGCAAAGTTAGATGATGCCTTGTGGGTATATAGAACTGCATACAAAACGCCAATTGGGCCGTCACCGTATAGGCTAGTTTATGGGAAGGCATGTCACTTGCCTGTTGAAATTGAACACAAAACATATTGGGCCATTAAGAAGTTAAATATGGACTGAAGCTGCGGGCGAGAAAAGACTCTTGCAATTGAATGAGTTAGATGAGTTTAGGCAGTCTTATGAAAATGCTAAGCTTAAAAGACATAAAGATGGCATGACAAACATATCAAACCGTGTCACTTTGAGCCAGACCAACATGTATTATTGTTCAATTCTAGACTAAGGCTATTTCCTAGGAAGTTAAAATCGAGATGGGCATGCCCGTTTGAGGTGGTGAGAGTCACTCCTTATGGTGCAATTGAGCTGCGAGCTTTGAATGGTGAAAGAAAATTTTTGGTGAATGGATTTAGAGTAATGCATTATTGGGGAGGAATAATTGACCGTGAGAAGTCCAAGGTTGTACTCACTGATGAGTAAGTGAGATTCTGAGTCGTGCCGCGATATTAAATCAGGCGCTTGTTGGGAGGCAACCTATCTTTACTGTTTTCGTTTATTTTTATTTTTTTTCTTCTTATTATTATTTTTGTAGTATTTGTTTTTGTTTTGTAGGATTATAAGCATGGGAGGCAAAGCCATTGGATGAGTGCAAAAGCGAGTTAGATGGTGAGAACTAAGTGTGGGGTGCCATACAGAGGACCATGCATGGGGGAAATCTGAGTACCAGTGAGCCGCTATTGTTTCGGCATTTAGCCTTTCAGGGAGTTTCTTGTCCACCCTCGTTATTATTTTGCTTATTTTTGCATTGGGGACACTACACTCTTTTAAGTATGGGATGGAAAAAGTCTCTAGATAATTTGTAGTAGGATGTAAGAAAAATGTTAATTTCTTATTTTTGTTTTCGTAATTGTGTAGTATTTTAGTAGCTATAAAAAAAACAAAAAAAGTAGAAAAATTTGACTTCTCCCAACAATGTATCTCCTAGACATTGTCCTTGAGGGATTTAAATCTAAAGAAAAAGGACAAAAAGATTTTCTTTATAGGTAGTGTAGTAATTCCCCCTTGATTTTTCTTTGTGTCGCGGTTCTTTTTCAAGGGTTTTGTTTGAACCGGGTGAAGGTAGTTTTGTTTTTTTAGGAGTAGGAGCCACTGCGAGATGAATTGAATCGAAATAGTATCTCTTGACTTTGTTATGCCTTGAGAACAATGAGTACTTTTATTGTGACCCTTAAACTCAATTTTTGACTCGTGTATGAGTACCTTAAATCGTATGATCTTAATGTTTCTTAACTGCTTTGATTAGAGTATCTTGATGAGTCCAATCTTGAGTGAGTTATGTGTCATATATATGTGAAGTTTGTGTGTTATTCTGTGCATTGCATTTGATGTCTAGAACTTGCTCCGTGTGTTTGCAAAGCGAAATAGTTGCATTGTCCAGTCTTGGAAGTGATATAAGCATTTCTTTGTTAAGCTAGATATATATAGTTTACCCGCCTAATTGTTATGTATCGTAGTTAATCCTTTTGAGCCTGTAATCCTGTTTCTTTGACAGTCACATTACAAGCCTTACACATTTGTTTGAATTAACCATTTGTTTGAACTTTTTCACCTCTCATGAGCATTTGAATTGTTATGAACTTTGTAAAAGTTAAAGTGTAGGATGGTTGGTTTGGCTTTTGAGTAGAACTAATGAAATAAAGGGAAATGTGCATTGTTTTGAAAAAAAAAATATAAAAGCTACTTGAATTGAAAAAGAAAGAAAGGAGAAAATAGTTGTATTGCTGTGAAAAAAATATTCCTTGATAGCGGCGGCTCTTGATGTAATTGTGCTTAAAGAAGTATGGAGTTAATATACATTGATGTGAAGATGGAGTTATAGTTTGACATAAGTGTGGGATTTAAATGTTAAAGTGTATGTATTAAATTGCTTAGAGAGGTGTAGTCACTCTTATATCCAAATATATCCTACCCGTCTTGCAGCCTACATTACAACCAATTAAAGTCCTACTTGATCCTAGACTGAATGAGCTCGATTAGTAGAGTAGTACATTACGGGCGAGCCTATAACGCATCTTTTTGTGGCATATGAATATTATTTCTGAGAGTGAGTGAATTTTTCTATCTTGAGTGCCTAATTGGTTTTAAATTTTATTATGTGTGGAACTACTCTCTTTTGTTGTGTGAGAGCACTTGATTCATGAAAGAAAGGTAATGTCATTGACCTCTATATTAGAGTAAGTGAGTGAGTTGTGAGTAATGCATGATATTTGTGAGTCAAATCTCGAGGCGAATATGTTACACCCTTGTGCTTAGTCTATTTTAAAGATTCTTGGTGTGATGAATTAGGAGAATTGTTTAAAAAGGTCGTGTCTATATAACGTGTAGTTTGATTTGCTCGAGGACGAGCAACGTTTAAGTGAGGGGTAATGATGTTTGGCTATAATTCCATATTTTTTTAGTGCATTGCTTACTTTACATTTGGGTGCTTTAATGCTAAACTATATTATACTCGTGCTTAATTGAGTCTATTTTATGTGTAGGTATATTAAAGATGAAATTGGGAACAAAGTAAAAATTTTGTGTATTATATACGCTACAAGAATGGAGCTGTGATGTTTGATTATTGGATATACAAGATATTAAAGTTTAATGCTACAAAGGAAATCAAAACAATGCAGGGGAAACTGAAAATAGAACCAAACGCACGAGATGAGAATGAGAAAAGAGTTGGAAAAGGTAGCCAGCCAACATTGAAATGAAGATAAGCAGTTGGGCGACGCGAGCTTTCTAGCTCGCTATAGAGCAGGCGTAGCGAGCACTCTTGCTCGCGTTAGAGATGGCTGCGCGAGGGAATTTTTACGCGACAGAACTCGCGCCGCGAGGCTTGAGGCGAGATGGAGCACGCTATAGAGGTCGCGAGGCATGGTCCGTAGCGAGCGGGTTCTGAATTTTTAAAGCCTAATTTGTCTTTTATTTGGTTTTGGACTTAGTTATTTCGTTTAGGTCTCTTCCCTGCATATATAAATAGTCACTAAACACCATTCTTAGAGGAGTTTTGGCGATCGAGGCAAGAACATCACGTCGACAACTTGTGAAAGAGAAAATTATCGAGTTCTTCATCCCTTTATCTTTACTTTGTAACTTGTTTATGCAAAATACTTGGATAATTGTTACTACGAACATGAGTGGCTAAAACCCATCGTTCTGGGGTTGTGATTTAGCCATGAATATTGTTGTTTTATGTTGACTTAACCTTGATTACAATTCACTAATATATGGTTGTTTCTTCAATTCTATGATTAATCGCTTAATTGCCTGGCCATCAGTTAGGTTCTATGTACTATCTATGCTATGCTTGGGAATGCTACGTCTAGATTAGAGAAGAGTTGAAGAGGGCATGATCTTAACTCTGAGTGGAGGACGAATTTGTGGTTAGGATAGGAATATACCTAGTCACCGTGCTTAATTAAATATCGTAATCTTAATGTGTTCTTGATAGATTGATTCCATAGGAATATCGGCATTAATCTATTTTGAATAGGCGAGTAGTACTTCGGGAGAAGGTTATTAGTGCAATTGTTCGATTACAACCATGAGTGAATTGTATGAAAGGGAGAGTTAACTAGAACACAATAGGATTGGTGAATCGTTCACAACCCTGAAATATTTGTCTCAACTGAATACACCACAATTATTTTGCTACTTGACAATTTAGTTATTAATTAGAATTATAGTTTAGTATAATCACATCCTTGAACTCGATTTTGGCTTGACTGAATAACAATCTTAGTAAATTTAGTGGGTAGTTGATACAAGTCTCTATGGGTTGGACACTCGACTTATCATTTTATTACTTGTACGACCACGTATACTTGCGTGTGCGTTTGGGAGCAACAAGTTTGGCTCTTTTACTGTTTGTGAGAATTTGGTGTTTGGTGCGTGCGAACAAAGTCGCATATGAAAAGTAGAAAAAATAAAATAAGCTACTTACAACGAAATAAATACTCTTAAGTGTGAGATCATTTGAGAAAAATCATGTCGGCATTACTCAAAGCGAATAATATCATATTAATAGTATCTTTGGGTTATTTTAACCCAACATTTGATACCTATGAGGCTAACACAGTTGATATATATGATACGGTAATTCGCTCTCTACTGTGAGTAATTTGTTAGTATAAGTTATTTTCTCTTTTGGCATGAAATTCCAAATCTCTTGGGAAATTTTGAACCGAATTGAAGAAAATTCTAGTTTGCGTTAATTTAAGGTGAATTTGAAAATTGTTCATAGCTAGAATTTTTTTGAAGGAAAAAAAAAAACAAATCGAATGTGTTATTTGGGTTAATGTTCGATTTTTACCCCACTAGCTCTTTTACTTTTCCTACTTGAAAATTCTCCACTTCAAAAAGAGTTAAATTAATATCCTTTTTTGTTATTCGTCCTTACATGAACCAGCTAAATTGTAGCTCCTACCCCAAACAAAAACCCCATCAACATCCTGTATCCAAACTTGGGGCCCAAACTAAATGAAAACCTGACAACCATATTTTAATTTGCTCTTGTTTGCGTGTTGGAAAACATTTCGGATTGATCAATCTTGGTAACCAATTATTTTCTGTATCTTCAGTGGATCTTTATAGCAGACAGCCAGACACAGCCATGTACGTGAATCACCCACATTGCAGTGTCCATGGCCAACTCAACGGATATTTTTGAGAAAGAAAACCAACGCCAGTTTCATTACTCTGTCTAACGACTTAGCTTTGGTCACTTAATAATCCATCTGGAGACTATGAACTATGGATCATAGTGAACCAAGGTCCTTTGATTCCTACTAAACAAAATGCACAAAATGAAACAGTTCCTAAGGACCCCTCCGAATTTGTGGCAGCAGATTTCAGAATGATAGAGAAGAATGCAAAGGCTAAGAAAATCCTTATCTGTGGACTTGGTCCTAATGAGTACAATAGAATTTCTGTGTGCTCTAATGTGAAGCAGATATGAGATGCTCTCCAAGCTGCTCATGAGGGAACAAACCAAGTAAAGAGATCAAAGATTGAACTACTCATGAGAAACTATGAGCTTTTCTCCATAAAGGAGTCTGAGCTCATCCAGAATATGATGACTAGGTTCACTATAATAATCAATGAACTAAAATCACTTGGAAAAGTGTTTACCTCAGAAGAGTTGGTTAGCAAAGTTCTAACCAATAGTAAGCCCAAGCAGATCGACAAAACTAACTATGATGGGTGCTACAAGTGTGAAAAGCTAGACCACATGGTCAAGGACTGCCCAATGTGGGAAATTGAGCAAAGGAAAGAACGAGCTGAAAAAGAGAAACAGGAGAAAATGAGAGAAAAGTGTTCCAACAAAGGAAAAATCCTAGGCAAAGGATATACTGAAGCAATGAAGCAGGCATTCTTGGCAGCATATGAGGATAGTGGAAGTGATCAAGAAGAAGAAAAGGAGGATGGGGCTATAAATCTATATGTTGTGATTGATGAACACTAAGCTGTGAAGACAGAACCCCAGTATAACTTGGAATGCACATTGGAAGACCTCATTTGTTTGATGAACACCACTATGATGAATGGAAGCTGAGTATGGAAACATTTCTTCAAGTTACTGACTTTGACCTATAGGTTATTGTCAGTCATGGACCAATTCTCCCAACCAAATTGGATAGTGAAGGTAACAAGTACAACAAAATAGAATAGGAATACGATGAGGAAGATCGTCAGCTAGTTCAGAAAATGCTAAAGCAGAGGACCTGCTCTACAGAAGCTTGTCTAGAAACACTCTCCTTAGAGTGTCCTCTTGCATCTCTGCTCATGATATATGGAGCACCTTGGACACTGACTTTGGAAATGAAAACATCGAAGTGGCTTTGATGGCGATTGAAGAATCCAAAACAGAGGAAGAAGTGATAAGAATGATGGCCATGAGTGATTCAAAAACTGAAGATGAAGCAAACCAGGTAAGTATATTTGACTTGACAGAAAATATTCATACTATTTCCAAAAAATAATTGATGGCCATAATTGTGACCTTAATGAATGAAATGGATAAAATGAGTATTGGAAATGATCAGCTAATAAGCAACCTTTCTTGTGTCAAACTTGATATCAAAGAGCTTGAATCTAACAAAGCTAGTTTAGAAAAATAGGTCAAAGATCTTAAGAACCAGGTTCTTGAGCTTACTTCTGAGAATGAGAAGTCTCTTGATATACATGTCAAAGAAAAAGTGAGTGATCTGCAGGATAAGCTTGAAAAAAAATTAAAAATTGCTAAGGATAATCTTTGTGATGCTGAATGTAGAAATAAAATCTTACATGAAAACCTAGAAAAGGCTAATTATGAACTCCCTAGACTAAGCAAATGGCATAGATCTTCTGATGCCTTGAATTGTCTAAATGAAAACTGGAGCTCTAACAAATCTGGAATCGGTTACAGAAAACATGTCCATAAGTTTGACCCAAAGTATGTAGGAATTTCTGATAATAACATGTGCACTCATTGTGGAAGAGTAGAACACTTTAGAGACACTTGTCTTGCCTTAATTCATGCTCAATTTAGAAACACCTTTGGTATTGCTAAAAATGTGAAGAAGGAAGACAAACCAAAGGTTAATCCTCCTGTCCATACTAAGTGGATTAAGGTTAACAAAAAAATAGCTTCCAATCCTCCCCCCTTCTGGGCAAGAAGGGATCTGATTCATCATTTTTCCAACAAAAAGGGATCCGAGCTTGTCTGGGCTCCCAAAACTAACTTGTAAATTTTGGTGCAGGCTAAAGTGAGAGGAAACAATTAGGACTGGTATCTAGATAGTGGACACTCAAGATATATGATTGGAGAAAAGAAAAACTTCCTCTCACTGACAGTCTTCCAAGAAGGGAGTGTGTCATTTGGAAATGGGAAAAGGGCGAGATAATAGGTATTGACAAGGTTGGCAAGTCACTCTCTCATGCTGTAGAAGATGTGTATTATGTGGTAGTTCTTAAACACAATCTTCTTAGCATCTCTCAAATACGCAACAAAGGAAATGAGGTAACATGCAATTTTAAATTTTGCACTGTCACTAAGCGTGATACTGATGAAATTGTGTTAAAGGGTAAGACACATAACAATGTCTACAAGATATCGATTATGTCACTTCCCCAGAGTGAGTACAGATGCTTGAGTGTAGTGGAAGATGATCCACTGCTACAGCATAGAAGACTGGGACATGCCAGTCTCTCTCAACTCAACAAGTTGGAAGCAAAGGACTTGGTCCTTGGGCTACCTAAAGTCGAGTTCACCTCTGACAAGGTATGTGAAGCCTGTGTTAGAGGAAAACATGTTAGGTCATCCTTTAAATCTAAAAGGTTTGTAAGTACTTCTAAACCTCTGAAACTCCTTCACATGGACCTATGTGGACCAATGAGAATAAAGAGTAGAGGAGGTAAGAGGTATGTGTTTGTGATTGTTGATAACTTCTCCTGGTATACCTCGACTTTGTTTTTGGGATCCAAAGATGAAACCTTCTATGTTTTATGTGTATTTGTCAGAATTATTCAACAAAAGCTAGGTGCAATGTTTTAAGTATAAGAACTGACCATGGAACTGAATTTGAATATTCAACATTCGTTTAATTCTATGGCTCACCTAGTATTGACCATAATTTTTATGCTCCTAAAACTCCACAATAAAATGGGGTTGTAGAAAGAAAAGATAGATCCTTAGAAGACATGGGGAGGACCATATTGATTTCCAGTGGACTGCCTAAGAATTTATGGGCTAAGGCAATCAATGTTGCTCGCTACTTGCTAAATAAATGCATGGTCGGACCCATTCTTGAGAAAACTCCCTATGAGTTACTTCAAGGAAGAAAACCCAACATCACTCACCTGAGAGCCTTTGGGTGCAAATGTTTTGTGCATAATAATGAGAAAGAAGCTCTAGGTAAGTTTGATGATAGAAGTGATGAGGGAATTTTCTTGGGTTACTCTCCACATAGTAAGACCTATAAGGTTTTTAATAAAAGAACTATGTGTGTGGAAGAATATATTCATGTTATTTTTTATGAATCTAACAATTTGATTGATAAAGGTCTGCAAGATGAAGAATATGACATAGGATTCACTGGTGATGGAGATACAAAGGAATCTGATAAAGATGGATCTGAAAACCACAAGGAGACGGTGATCATGAGGAACAAGAAGAAGAAAGAACTACTCTAACTACTGACCAGACTAATGAAGCCACACCTACTGAACCTGCTCCTTTGGGTCACTCCTCGGGTGAATTTTCTCTGGGTATACTTATCAGACCATGGAAGCATCAAAGCTCACATCCTCTTGAGAATATCATCTCTAATCCAAATGCAGGGGTGCACACCTGGTCTTCTCTAAGAAATCTATGTGAACTCACATCATTCCTGTCACAGGTTGAACCTAAGACCATCAAAGAAGCTCTAAAGAATGCAGACTGGATTATAGCCATGCAAGAGGAGCTAAATCAATTTGAGAGAAGCAAGGTCTGGCGCCTGGTATAGAAACCCAAGAATAGAACTGTCATAAGTACCAGATGGGTGTTCAGAAACAAGTTGAATGAACAAGAAAATATCACAAGAAACAAAGCCAGACTAGTGGTTCAGGGATACAATCAAGAGGAGGGAATTGACTATGATCAGACATTTACACCTATAGAATGGAGGCTATAAGAATGATGATAGCCTTTGCTGCCCACATGGAGCTCACTTTATATCAAATGGATGTAAAGAGTAAGGTTACTTTGAAAGGAATAGACTAGAACTAGGTCTAATCAGCTCTTCCCAATAAGTTGAATCCCAGTGATTGATGTAGATAATTAAGTACAATGTGTATGATTCAGCTTTGTACTTGTATTAAGCTCACACACTTGCTTGAAAAATCTAGCTGAAAACTGAGTTGCATGATACTAGCATGAAATGTTAAAGCTTTATTGCATAAACAAATCAGGAGTTGCTAAGGAATTGGTTCTTTGACTCGGGTACGTGCCATACTGTCTTAAGTCACTAGGACTTTATATTCTAAAATTATTGCTATACTCAGACTTCTAATTCTGTTGGCATCACTTCCAATCGTCTTCTAGTCAAAGAGTATGGGGAATCCTAGTGCAATTAGAGATTAATTACTCCTGGAATCCTAATAGTCAAAGTAACTGTTATAAGAGTCCCGCTAGAACTCAAATTTGGTCACCTTCTTTCTTCCAGTAAAATCAGGTGTAACGCCTTTAAAAAGCTTTTATGATCAGCTTCTTAGACCACACTGTTTCTCTCAAACCCTAAGCAAGAATCAAAAGCAATTATCAAGAAATATTTCTATCTTTCTCTTCTTTGAGTCTCTTATCTGATCACCATACCTAAAGCCAGTCAACAAAAGTCAAAGCTACTCCAAGAAAATCTATCAAGAAAGTGCCTGATGCTGCTACGCAGGGTAACATTATAACCAAGGAATCTGTGGTTCAGGGGGGAGCAGTGTCAGTCTCTACTGACCAGGTACAACATCCTCTTTCCAAATTAGATGTTTTAGTGTCTGCTATAGATGTTTCACCACTAGATACTCTCCCACCCACGAGTGAGAAGCCACCAATGGAGACATTCAGTGTAGAAAAAGGTGTAGGGGATCTAGGAAAGGAGGTAGATGTCACACCTCCTTTTCTACCCCTCAAAATAATAATAATAATATGTGATTTTTCTACTATTTTAATTAACTAGTTTCCCTTTAATTAATTTAAACGTTAGGCAAATAGTAGGTGCACTTTAGCTTCACGGACTCACTTGTGTAGCATGACGCTTAACTTTTAATAAGTTAATTCATCAATTTCATGTCATATTCAATAGTTTTAATTAATTTATAAATCTTTTGTCATAATCACGGGTTCGCTTGCGAAGCGTGGTAGTGACATTTAATAAATTTTCTGAAAAAAAGAGGGTTAATGTTTCCTCCAACACAATTGCAGCAATTTTTCAAAAGTAAATAACGTGCTAACAATTGTCTGTCATGACTATGGATTCGCTTGCGTAGCGCCGTTATGACTAAATAATAAATTTCGTCGATCACGCATTCGCTTGCGTAGTGTTGTTATGACAACTTATTATTCAAAAATATTTTTAATTTTTTCTAATAATCAATAGATAAAAGAGGATAGGTAAAACATGAAAATAATGTAAATCACAGTTTGTCCAAAATTAATTCAAGCCAAGTTTAAGTCAATAAAGCGACCGTGCTAGAACCAAAGGACTCGGGGAATGCCTTATACCTTATCCCCGGTCAACAGAATTCCTTACCCGAACTTTATTTTCGCGGACCGATTAAAATAGAGTCAAACCTTCCTTTGACTAGGGATCCAAATAAATAGTGACTTGGAACACCGAAAAAATCAATTCTAAGTGGCGACTCTGAACAATAAAATAATCCCTATTCAAATTTTTTCACTTTAATTGGAAAAACTCTTTGGCCCATTTACATATTATTATTATTTTGAGGGGTAAAAAAGGAGGTGTGATAGCTCTGGTGACTCTGCTGGGGAATTGCATAAGAATTCGAGCTTGTACATGTTGACTTTTTATTTGGCTTTATTAATTTTATAAATATTGTGATTTATTTGTGCCTAATGTGCTACCTGTTCACTTTTTATCATTTTGATATTGTTGAATTGTACATATAAACTGTTTTCTCACGCATCCCCTCTGGTCTTTTTGAAATTAAAAATTGGGCATTTGCTTGACATAGCCCGCTTTCTTTGAGATAGCCGAGGTGTTTGTCACCCGGTGAAGGATTTTAGTCACACCTGTTTTAGGCGGGGAGCACCACCAGCTAAGCCGGAAAGCAATGCTACCGGTACACTGAACCTCTTCGGCTCGAGTTGTCCACTCGAGTAAGCCAGTCTAGATACCTTCTCCAATAGGATCTAAACCTAGAAGAACAAGCCTCATGCCGGATATCCCTAGTAGGTTCGCTTTATTTGCATCACGTGCATTTGATTTAGCGAAACTCGGCACAGGGGCCGGGTCCGTATAAGACAGGTATCCTCTTTGAGACCATCATGTTCACGTATGTGCTACTTGATACATCATTTGGAAGGCTTACTTGCATTGTCGACCGGTTTTTTTAAAAAAAATTAGTGTAATTATTAAAAATAAAAAAAAGAATAATTCTCCTAGTTTAGTGCAAATAAACCTTTTATTTAAAATATATTGTAGTAGTCTGGTGTGAGTTGTAAAGATTAATTTTCATTAAAAAAAATAAAAGGGGAGAGTACCCTGTTTTACTGAACTACGCAGGTTTGATTCTCACCGAATGTGAGATACGTAGGCAACCTCCATCGGGTTTAGCCCACATGTTTCAAAAAAAAGAGCATAAAATTTTCAAAAAAAAGGCCTATTTTGGTCACCTTTTACTGTCTGGCCCTCATGTTCCAGCTGTTTTGCCAAGACAACTTTAAAATCTTCCTGGGAAGTGCTGAAGGGCCATTTTTGTAAAAATAGTTACTTTATCCATATTTATTCACCTTTTACCATTTTTCCCTTATGTCTGGCCATTTTTGTCGAAGCAACTTTAAACCTTTCCGGAAAGATTGTTTTTGCAAAAAGTAGCTATTTTTATCTGGTTATACTCATATTGCAAAGGGTCATTTTCGTAAAAAATAGTTTTTTTAATTTATTATTTTGTCTATTTTTATTGTTTGGTTCCTGTGTTTGGCTGTTTTTGCTGAGACAACCTTTATGCCTTCTATGGAAGTATTAAAAGGCCGTTTTTGTAATAATAGCCATTTTTTCGCTTTTATCATCTCAACTTTTGTGTCCGGTAATTTCAAAATATATATTGTAATTAAAAAAAATAGATCGAGTCCTAAATTGACAAAAAAATAAAATTAAATAATGAATGATCATAATTTGCATATAGTTTAGGTAAGTCATAACCCTTTTTTTTATCTTATTCTTAGGATCACCATGAGTTCTCCACAAAGAAGCAGTCAGAAAAGGGTAAGGGACGAGACACCTCCTATGTTCTTGATCAAAGATAAGACCCCGAGTAGTCTCTGTAATTGGTGGGCTAGTTTTGCTACATGGGAACAGAATCGAGTATTTAAGCACCTCAAGTTCCTCACCAACCTCATGGGAATTAAGCCTAACAGAGATTTAATCGAGGCTCTAGTAGGTTTTTGAGACCCCGCGAACAATGTCTTCAGGTTCAAAGATTGTGAAATGACACCCACATTGGAAGAATTAGGTGGGTTCACCTCCGAGAAAAATTGGTGTGAACAACTTTTTAAAGAAGTTATGCCTTCGTCGAATTCCAATGGTTTTCTTAAACGAAGGTTGGGTTCCGTCGGAATATTTTTATGACAGATTTTGGGACGAGAAAGGGTTTGAGAACTTCTTGGACACAGAATTCGTCAACCAGTTGAGTTACGACGCTTGGAGGGAGTTGAGAATCTTCGCGTTCATGATATCATTTCTAGGGATCATGGTATTTCCGGAGCGTGGTGGGCGCATCAGAATTCGATTGGTTGCGGTAGTCTCGTATTTGCAAAGTATCAAGGATCATACCATTCTTCCCATGATTTTGGGAGATATTTTTCGGGCTTTGACTCGTTGTCAAGATGGTGAAGATTACTTTGAGGGATGTAACATTCTGCTGCAGATGTGGTTCATAGAGCACCTTTATCATCATCTAGTAGTAAATTTCAATGATGATTGGCTGAATTACATTGGATGTCACCCAGACAGAGCTGCGAGTTGTAATCTTCCAGAGGGGATGAGGGCTTGGCGGACATTACTTGGTTCATTGAGTGCTGATAGAATCACTTGGAACTATTACTGGTTCCCTTCTGCTAGGGTCATGCATATGTCGATGTATCGCCCATTCTTCATACTCATGGGTTTTAGGGGTTTCCAACCCTACGCGCCTTTACGCGTCATGCACCAGTTAGGGAGAGAGCAAAAGAGGCCCCCGATTGAGGACATGCGCCCGTTCATGTGGGAATTCAAGGGAGAGGAACCTCCAAGGGAGTCATATGCACAGAAGATTTGGTTTGGTAGTCGATTTTCCGATTTAGACGAGATGGTAGCTGATCGTGAACGTGGGGAGGTAAGCCTCGCATACCTTGAGTGGTTTCACAACTAGGCTATCCCCGAGCAAAGGACAGAGAGATCCATACGGCACGCAGTTGATTGGGAGAGAGAGATCGAGGTCAGAGTTAGAGAAACCAGAAGGGAAGTGGCGCAAGAGTTCCAATCTCGTATTGACACTTTACAAGAAGATAAGGGCATTCTGGAGATAGCCGTTGACATACAACAAGCTGATTTTGAGCGGGAAAAGGCTCAGTGGGCACGAGAGAAGCAAGCACTCAAAGCCCAAATTTGAAAGAAAAACATAGTCACAACCGCTCAGCAGCAAGAAGAGAAAGAAGCCCAGTTCAGGGTAGTCTGTGATCATGAACGTAGAGGTTTCGCTCCATTAATCCAAGGTCTGAGGGATCAGATAGGGGGAGTTGAGTCAAGCAAAGAGAGCCAGATCGCGGAGTTTGAAATAGAAAGACACCACTACCAAAAGGTGATCAATCAATTAGAAGCGGAGTCGCTAGAAGTTCGGCGCCAGAAAGATATGGCCTTGGACCGCGAGCGTGATGCGCTGGATCTAGCTGAGACCCATGGTCGGCAGAATCAAGAGTTGCACGTGGCTCAGGAATACATTAAGGGAAAGATCCTTGAGGTAGCCACATATACCTCAAGAGCATGCAGGAGTTGCCATGACGTCCGAGCGGTTTGCAGAAGTATCATTGAACGTTGCTCGTCATATATCTGCAGACTTGGAGAGGATATACCGCAATGTTGGGGGTCAGCCGCAGGAACAAGAGCCTTGATTACAGTAATGCTGGTGGATTCTACTGCAGAGATCAAAGTCTTCTTTTAGTTATCAGTCCTTTTCACTATGTTTTTGTTGTTTCTAAGTCTATAAGAGTCTTTTGGTGTTGTTTTGACTTTTATTGTAAAAAGACTATTTGAGTCAGGTTTGGTCTCGTTTTTCTTTATGTAACTCTTGATTTTTGAGTCTTGTATCAAAATATTATATCGAAAATCAATGAAAAAAAATAAAATAAAAAAAAATCAAGTGTCTTATATATCTGAACTACGTAATGATCTAATTCATGCGGCGACATGATACGTAGGCAACCCACAAAAGGCTCGATCAAGTATTCATTTTAAAATGGCTCTAAAGTAAGGGATCAAATAAGGTGAGTGAAAAAAATAATAAAAAAAGAAAAAAAAGAAGATGGAAATAATAGTGTCAATAAGCAACAAGCTGATAGGCCGGAATGAAACATTGAAGCCTTCCAAAAGCATTTTAGAAATGGTGGCGATGTTAGGAGCATGACATATTACGTGTAATTCATATCTATAAAATGCCTAACCCTAACACGTTTGTTGTCTCTTAAACCAGTAAGTTTAAGGTGGTTGGTTAGTGGTAAATCTGGCAGCACATCATTACTTCATAAGATCTAAGGGACCAGTAGTAATGGATAACAGTGATGAAATCGAGTTGGTCAGTGACAATCCGCAGGGTCAGTCAGTTGAGCAAGAGTCTGAGGAGATAAGAAAATTGAGACAACAACTGTCAGATGTATATCAAGCTTGGGTTTCCGGTCGACCTCCACCCCAGGGTCCCTCAGAGGGAACTTACAACATACCCCAGGCTACTCAACCACTGCTCCATGCAAGGAGCGACCCCATTCTACCACCAGGGTATGTGCCGAACTACAGCCTCCATGCTGTCCCCAGTATCTCTAATATGCGACCTCCAGTCGCACTGGTCAGGAACACCCCTCTCGTCGTGTCTGGTGCACCGGTATATACAATCCCGCCACCACCTCCTGTGACGAGGCCAAATAATGAGCCACCATCTCATGCTTATGATGGACAATACTATTCTCCGAATATGGCTTTTGGGGTCTCGACTCCATACAATCAGACTCCTCGATACGAATCACCAGTGGAAAATGAAATGCCTGCCACGACAATTGAGCTAGATGAGATGGCCATGAAAATGAAAAGTCTTGAACAAAATATAAAGAACATATAGGGACTAGGTGGTCACAAAAGTGTTTCATTCAGTGATCTATGCATGTTCCCTTATATCCATTTGCCACGAGGGTTCAAAACCCCAAAATTTGAGAAATATGATGGACATGGCGACCCTATCGCCCACTTGAAAAGGTACTGCAACCAGCTGAGGGGTGCAGGAGGAAAGGAAGAGTTGCTGATGGCTTACTTTGGGGAAAGCCTTGTGGGGGTAGCTTCCGAATGGTTCATTGACCAAGACATCTCTCACTGGCATATTTGGGATGACATGGCCCAGGCCTTCGTCAAGCAATTCCAATACAACATTGATATTGCACCAGACCGCAATTCCCTATCCATTATAAGGAAAAAGCCGATGGAAAGCTTTAGGGAGTACGCCATCAAGTGGAGGGAGCAAGCGACCAGAGTTAAGCTGCCCATGGATAATCATGAGTTGATCACTGTCTTTTTGGAGGCTCAAGAGCCTGATTATTTCCAAAACATGATGTCTGCAATGGGTAGGCCTTTTGTGAAGCAATCAAGATAGGGGAAATGGTCGAAAATGGCCTAAAGACTGGCAGAATTGTAAGTCAGGCTGCTCTCAAAGCCACCACCCAAGCGATCCAAAATGGGTCGGGAAGTTTTGCAAATAGGAAAAAGAGAGATGAAGGTTCTATGATGACCTCGGGATCTAGGGAAGTTCAAAGAGGGGCATCGCACCCTTATGTGCAAGTTCAGCAGGGGCGATCCAGCTACCCTCAACATTACTATCCCCCGCCAATTCCTCAGTACTTTGTGGGCCCACCACAATATACAGTGTTCAATGCTCAATCATATGCTCGGCCTCCCAATCAGCAGGTACGGGAACCAGCTCCAAGGGCCCCCCGACCTCAGCAACAAAATTTTCGGGCACCCTACAATGCTCGTCCCAGGCAGGATTATGGTCGAGAGCAGAGGCCGGAAGAAAAATTCACTCCACTGGTTGAATCATACTCTAGTCTATTCCAGAAGCTGAAGCAAATGGGCGTGATTGGACCCATCGCTCCCCACCACATGCATCCAAATTCACATGGATTTCAAGCAAATACTAGATGTGAATATCATTCAGGTGCCCCGGGGCATAGCACCGAGGACTGTTGGACTCTGAAAGGAGCCATAGAAAGACTCATTTCTGAAAAAATTAATTGGAGTAACGAATGGCGAGGACCCTCATAATGTGACAAACAACCCATTGCCGGAACACAACGATGTTCATTTCGTGGGAATGATTGGCCGAGATCAGGAATACAAGCCGATCGACCAAATAGAAATGACAGTGGGAGCAATTCAAGAAGGAACAAGTCTGGAAGTAAGACCAAGCCGAGATGTGCCGTTGATTGTGAAAAGGCACCTCGAACTCAGAAAAGGTAACTTTATTTGTGCCCAAGGTCTCGAGGTTAGAGGTTCGCTCCAATGTTCCAAGCCCAAGGTTGTATGTCCTTGGAGGCCACCCCGTCACAAGGCAGAATCGGGGTGGAACGAATGGCATAATAGAGCCGATCATAATCAAACCTGCCGTGCAACCCCATGTGACAAACACAAAAACTGTTCCTTGGAACTACAACAAAACTGTGATGACCTACATAGGCAAGGAAATCATAGAGTAAGTGGGGGAAACTGGAGGTTTGACTCGATCGGGGAGGTGTTATTCTCCAGAAGAGTTGATGAAGGCCAAGCAAATCAGAGGAGGCCAATTGCCAATAAAGAAGCCAGTCACTAAAGCAGAGGCAGAAGAGTTTTTGAAGAAAATGAAAGCTCAGGATTACTCAATCATTGACCAGCTAAGAAAGACTCCTGCCCAAATCTCTCTACTATCTCTGCTCATACATTCCAAAGAGCATGCCCGTGTACTAATCAAGGTCCTGAACGGGGCACATATCTCAGAGGAGACCACAGTGAATCAGTTAGAGAAAATGGCCAATAGATTCTTTGAGGTAAACAGAATCTCATTTACCGATGATGAACTTCCCTAGGAAGGAGCCGGGCACAATAAGGCTTTGAACTTGATGGTCAAATGTGAGGGGCATTATGTAAAGAGAGTCATGGTTGATGGAGGCTCAAGTGTAGATGTATGCCCTCTCTCTACTTTGCAAGTCATGAAGATCAATACAGACAGAATCTGACCCAGCAATGTTCGCATCCGGGCTTTTGATGGCTCAGCGAGAGATACCATGGGGGAAATCAACCTCACCATGACGATAGGGCCGGTGGACTTTGAGATTGTTTTCCAAGTAGTGGACATGGTCACTTCTTATAACTTTCTTCTTGGAAGGCCATGGATCCATACAGCCCGAGCTGTGCCATCCACCTTGCACCAGATGCTCAAATTCGAACATGACGGGCAAGAAATTATTGTTCACGGAGAAGATGAGTCTTCCATTTATAAAGACCCATTAATCCCATGTATTGAGGCCAAGGAAGGGTCTGAGTCCATTGTCTATCAGGCTTTTCAAGTGGTTGCTGTGGACCATGTCGAGGAAGGAAAGCCCATTCTGCATCCTCGTCTTTCCGCCACATCTGTAATGGTGTCTACGGTTATGATGAGAAAAGGTTATGAGCCAGGAAAAGATTTGGGGGCATCATTGCAAGGAATTTCAAAACCTATTTCTCCATTAGGCAACCGGGGTACTTTTGGCTTAGGCTTCAGGCCAACACAAGCAGACAAAAACAAATCCAAACACCGCAAAAAGAGTGGATGGGTCTTGCAACAGCCTATCCCTCATATTTTCTACACTTTTGTCAAGCCATGACTCCGAGAGGGTCAAAATTCCTCGGTGCATGCAAACATTGATGAAATTTGCCATGGCCTCAACGAGATGTTTTCTGAAGTGAATATGATCCAGGCTGGTGAAGGCACTAGTCATGCTGATGTGCAACTAATTGACCCAGACACCATGCTCACCAACTGGGAAGCAACTCCTCTCCCCACAAGGAAGGAGTCTTGGTAGTCTGCTTTTGCAGCTTCTTTTTTGTATTTTGGGTTACTTTTAGAGTTGTAATCCAAATATCTCAGGATGATTGTTTTGTTTTGATGTTAACCCTTCTATCCTTTCGAATTCAATAAAGTGCAGTTCAGTTTCCTATTAAGTTTCCTATCTTTTCCTTTTCCTAATTCCGGTCATTTTATTTTCATTTCAGTTCTGTTAATCTCGGCTTTAATAACATGACATGCATGCGGAATTCATGCCCAGATCTTGAAAAGCTATCTAATATCAAAATAACGCATCAAGAGGTTGAATATAAGGAAGATGAGATTGTTGAGGAAATAAAAAGAGAGTTGGAACAATTTGAAAACAAGCGTAAGCCAAACCTCAATGAAACTGAGACGATTAATATTGGAAGTCCTAAAAAAGTTAGAGAAACGAAGATAAGCATTCACACTGAACAAAAAACCAGAGATATCTTGATTCAACTTTTATTTGAATACAGAGATGTGTTTACTTGGTCTTACGATGATATACCGGGTTTAAGTGCTGATCTGGTGGTTCATAAGCTTCCTACATATCCTGGTTTTCCACCAGTCCAACAAAAGCAATGAAAATTTAAAACAGACATGAGCGACAAAATCAAAGAAGAAATAATGAAGCAACTAAGCGCCAATGTGGTCAGAGCTGTCCGATACACCACATGGGTGGAAAATGTTGTGCCCTTGCTAAAGAAGGATGGAAAAACCAGAGTTTGTGTCGACTATAGGGACCTGAACAAAGCAAGTCCAAAGGATAATTTTCCTTTGCCAAACATCCACATTCTTGTAGATAATTGCGCAAAGCATGAGATCCAATCATTTGTGGATTGCTATGATGGGTACCACCAAATTCTAATGGATGAGAATGATGCAGAAAAGACCGCTTTCACCACGCCATGGGGTACTTATTGTTACAGGGTCATGCCATTCAGTTTAAAGAATGCAGGGGCAACTTACATGAGGGCCATGACCACTATTTTTCACGACATGATGCACAAAGAGATTGAAGTATATGTCGACGATGTCATCATAAAATCAAAGACCCAAGCCGATCACGTGTGTAATTTAAAAACGTTCTTTGAACAGCTTCGTAGGTATGACCTTAAGCTTAATCCATCCAAGTGTGCATTTGGGGTCCCATCTGGGAAACTCCTCGGTTTTATAGTCAGCCGGAGAGGCATCGAATTGGATCCATATAAGATAAAGTCCATTCGAGATCTGCCACCCCCGAAGAACAAAAAAGAGGTCATGAGTTTGCTCGGGAGGTTGAACTACATCAGTAGGTTCATTGCTCAGCTCACAACCACATGCAAGCCCATCTTTAAGTTGCTGAAAAAGGATGCCGCTGTGAGATGGACATACGATTGCCAAAAGGCTTTTGACAGGATCAAAGATTATCTGTCAAAACCCCCTATACTAGTCCCACCTGAACCTGGTAGGCCTTTGTTTTTATATCTATCAGTGATGGATAATTCCTTTGGATGTGTTCTGGGGCAACATGATGCAACAGGAAGAAAGAAACATGCAATATATTATTTGAGCAAGAAGTTCACCGATTATGAGGTTAAGTACACCCTTTTAGAAAGGACATGTTGTGCCTTGACTTGGGTCGCTCAAAAGTTGAGACATTATCTTTTGGCCTACACTACTTACCTCATATCCAGAATGGATCCCTTGGAGTACATCTTCCAAAAGCCAATGCCCACTGGCAGGCTCGCAAAATGGCAAATCCTGCTCACAGAGTTTGACATCGTCTATGTCACTCGCATCGCGATGAAAGCACAGGCTTTGGCAGATCATTTGGCAGAGAATCTAGTTGATAATGAGTACATGCCACTTAGCACATACTTCCCGGACGAAGAGGTCAACTCGATAGAGGAAGTGGTTCCAGACGATCACCCTATATGGAAAATGTATTTTGATGGGGCTGTCAATATCAAAGGAGTTGGGATCGGGGCAATCCTCATCTCACCTATTGGACACCATTACCCTGCGACAGCCCGACTTTGGTTCTTTTGTACTAATAATACGGCAAAATATGAAGCTTGTATCATGGGTTTGAAAATGGCCATCGATCTGGATGTGTGTGAACTATTAGTTATGGGAGATTCTGACTTGCTTATCAGGCAAGCCCAAGGCGAATGGGAGACTCGAGACATCAAACTTATTCCGTATAGACAATGTGTGCGAGACTTGAGCAAAAGATTCAATCTATCGAGTTCAGGTACATTCATCGGTTTCAGAACGAGCTAGCTGATGCATTGGCTACTCTAGCCTCGATGTTCCCTTATCCAGGCAACACTCATATTAATCCACTAGAAATCTAAGTTCGGAATCAACACGGTTACTGTAATACAATCGAGATAGAACCAGATGGTGAACCATGGTATCATGACATAAAACGATTCCGGAAAACAAGAGAATATCCAAAGCATGCCAAAGGAGATAAAAAAAGAACTATAAGGCGACTCGCCAGTAGTTTCTTCCTGAATGGGGAAATTCTATACAAGAGGACCCCAGATTTAAACTTGTTGAGATGCATAGATGCTACAGAAGCAGAGCGGATCATGAGTGAAGTGCATTCAGGGGTATGCAGACCTCACATGAATGGATATGTTTTGGCGAAAAAGATTCTACGGGCAGGATATTACTAGCTTACCATGGAGCGAGGTTGCTTCAGATTTGTTCGCAAATGTCACCAGTGACAAATTCACGGTGACCTGATTCACTCGCCTCCTTCAGAGTTGCATCCCATGTCCTCTCCTTGGCCTTTCGTTGCTTGGGGAATGGATGTTATTGGGCCGATCGAGCCAAAGGCTTCAAATGGGCATAGATTCATTTTGGTTGCAATTGATTACTTCACCAAGTGGGTGGAAGCCGTCACTTTCAAAGCAGTAACCAAGAAAGCAGTGGTAGACTTTGTTCACTCCAACATCATTTGTCGCTTTGGTATCCCAAAGACCATTATCACTGACAATACAGCCAATCTAAATAGTCATTTGATGAAGGAGGTATGCGAACAATTTAAAATCATGCATTGCCATTCTACCCCTTACCGGCCAAAAGCCAATGGAGCAGTTGAAGCAGCAAACAAGAACATCAAGAAGATTCTTAGGAAGATGATCCAAGGTTCCAGGCAATGGCATGAAAAGTTGCCTTTTGCTCTTTTGGGATACCGTACGACTGTTCACACATATGTTGGCGCAACTCCGTATCTGCTTGTATACGGAACTGAAGCTGTAATACCCGCTGAAGTCGAAATTCCCTCTCTCCGAATTATTGTGGAATCAGAGATTGAAGACACTGAGTGGGTCAAGACCCGATTAGAACAACTGATGTTGATCGATGAAAAACGGCTAGCAGCAGTGTGTTTCGGCCTGTTATACCAACAAAGAATGGCACGCGCTTACAATAAGAAAGTGCGCCCAAGGCAGTTTGAGGTAGGCCAGCTGATTTTGAAACGCATCCTTCCGCACCAGGTAGAAGCTAAAGGAAAGTTCGCCCCGAACTAGCAAGGACCCTACATCATCAAGAAAGTGTTACCAAAAGGGGCCTTGCACTTAGTAGATGAAGAAGGACGGGTACCAGACATGACTATTAACGCAGATGCAGTCAAAAGATATTATGTCTGATATATACCCATTATAGAATTTTCACGCATTGATTTTCTCAGATTGAAGTGGCAAAGGCTATCATTTGCTCGCTATTCCAAATATGTGTCACCCTTTTTGTTAATCCTTTGAGTCGTATTTGTCTTCCTTGTTTCTCACTTATTGGAACTTGTGTACTTGTAAAAAAAACAACAACAACAACAAATCTCTGAGTCATTGAACTACGTCCGACCTGATTCCGAAAGGATACGTAGACAGCCTTACCCTGGGTTCGGTCCCATTAGAACAAAAAATCCATATTCCCAATACTCCAAAACTGGGACAGAAGTTTGTTTTATTTCACGGTTTTTTCTGTAAAAATGATTCCAAAAGTTGTAATTCAGTTCAAGGTTCATTTCGACTTTTTATCTTTCAAGAACTTCTGATCGATGTTTTTTAAGAATGATTGAAGTCCCCATGCCAAAGGCATTGGATAACCTTCCTCATACAGTATATTAGTCAAAAAAAAGAAATGAGAGAGTCTTATTAGTGAAAACCCGTACGGGCACTATAAGGCGATAGTGAGCAGAGAAATGAGAGAGTCTTATTGGTGAAAACCCAGATTGGGACCATAAGGTGACAGTTAGTAGAGAAATGAGAGATGTTAGATAGCGAAAACCTGCAATGGGCGCTACTAGCCGAATAAGGGTCTTTGATTCTCCGGCATGAGCACAACCAAGACAAATTCAAGATGAACATCTGCGGCGGATTTTGATAATTAGACAGCTCAAATAGATCAGGCATCCAGTCCAAAATGCATGTCATGATTCATTAAAGTCGGCACATGCCTCCAGATAAGTCTCCCTATTCCTTTTCCCGAAAGGGACACCTTTTGTTTAAGCACAGTTCTTTTTTGCTTCCAATTATTATTCTGTTTTTACCCATAATTTTTCTTTGAGTCCCCTTCGGTCTAATCCTGCATCAAAATCGAAGCAAAGAAAGGGCTGCAAAACTGGCTACAGCTTCCCCGTAATGTCGAGCACAATTTGGGGCATATATGGCATTGACGAAGGCACGAATCCATCTTTGATATCATTCGATAAGACAAACAAAGTGTCTAAAAAAGAGCTGAAAAGGTCGCTTAAGCAAGACCTGCTTTTATGAGAAAAGTTGATGAGCACTACGGACACAAATTGATACTGGGGTAAGACAACTGAGTTTGATTTTAGAGAAAAATGCATTGCCTTAGAGACAAGGGTAGCGGTACCATGGACATCTGGGTATGAAACAGTTGGGGCAATATTGTGAAGCCAAGGTCTCTAGAAAATGATACAGAGCGGCATAACATCTCGGTACCACGCTGACAGAATCGGTTCTTCGACAGCAGTAGTCGTGAATCAAGCTACTCAGGGCATCAAGGCCATAAACCAACCACCACTTTAAAAACTCACAAATTTTTCTTTGTTTAAAATAGGAACAAAGGAGTGCAGAATGTCGGTCCTAAGTGAACAAATGTCACCAAACGTAAGATCCTTAAAATCTCCATTTTTCTTTTATTTTCAGCATGCATCACTATTGTTCACACCTCCTATTTTTGAAGCTTAACTCAGGTAGAACCGTTTCGCCTAGGGGGGTCCAACTCATAGTTTCCGGGTAGAAGTACTCTTCGCTCAGGGTGTTTTCTGAAACTTAACTCAGGTAGAACTGTTTCGCCTAGGGGGATCTAGCTCATAGTTTCCGGGTAGAAGTACTCTTCACTCAGGGTGTTTTACGTAGCTTAACCCTGGTGGGTAGAAGTACTCTTCGCTCAGGGTGTTTTACGTAGCTTAACCCAGGTAGAACCGTTTCCCCTAGAGTGATTCAACACTTTATCGATAATACATGGTGCTAACACCCGATTCTATTTCTTTCCAGTAAGAGAGGATACCAGCCTATGATTACATTTCCTTTCAGTTGCACAAGGTACCGATCCCTGGTTAAACTATCCTTTGTTACCAAATTTTATCTCTTTCAGCTAGTTTATACTACTGTTTCTATCTGCCTTTTCAATAAATTAGATAATTTACAGATTTCTCTAATAACTCACAGAATTTTCCTAGTGCCAGACTGGGGCAGAAAAATTTTGTTCGCTTTTGTTTGTCTTTGATGGCTTTGCAGGCTCTGCCGTATAGCACAAGTGACGATTAAAGCTTGTAGTTTCAGTTTCTCATCAGAAGAAAGAAATCATTCGATCACAAGATACTCGGAGTTTAGCTTTGATAATGTGTCAGCAGCCCAGCTTCTCAAGATTCATCTTCTCAAATTCTGATCTAGAAAGCAAGCCATCGAGATTGAGTCATAATCTTTTCTTCAAAAGAATTAAGATCCAATCTAAGGTCAACACAAGCGAGCAGGTCAAGAATCAAGATTTGACTCTAGAAGACACGTGGATAGGAATTTTTGTACTCTTAGTTTGCAAACAAATGTAGCGCTCTTCTCCTTTTCTTTTGATGTAAGAAGCAGTAACAGTAAGAGTAACAACAACATCAGCAACAACAACAGTCTTAACTCCAGTGTCTGGTAGTCCCACCTACCAAATTTTCCCAGAACTACACTGACCTGATTCCTTTATAGCCAAGGATATGTAGGCAATCTCAGAAGCAAGGTTCGGTCACCACCTTTTTCAAAATGCTTCCACTAGAGTGAATGTGAGCAAAAAATTATCCATGGCATTTATTTGTCTTTGCACGAAAACTCTTCATGTTCTCGAGCAAAGAGGGGCAGTTGTAAATGCCTAATTTTTGCCTTATATATATATAATATGTATGTGTGTGTGTGTGTATGTTTGTTCTTATTTGTGTATGTATAGGTTTTAAGAGTTGAGTAATTGTTTGATAAATGGGGTGGGGTTTGAGCTAGTGTAATTTAATTAAAATTGTGCCAAAATTGGCCCAAAATTTGAGCCCAAAGAGCCCAAACCCGGTCCAAAAGGAGGCTGCCAAGAAGAGCTTAAAACGACATAGTTTTATCTTGAAACTACGTCGTTTTGGTTAAGTGACAAGATTCAATCTCATCCACCCATCTTGATTTAATCCAACGGTCCTAGTTTGATCTTCATCCTAGGTATTTAAAGCCTAAAATTCCCAAAAATTTTCCCCATTTCCCCCTTATTTCCTCTCTCTTCTTTCCCTCTCCTTCTTCTCTCTTCTCTCTCTCTCTTCACTCTCTCTACGCCGCCCCAGCTCCGCCCACCGCCGCCTGCCGAAAGTCGCCGCCTTCAAACACCTCCAAATTCACACCACGTAATCTCCACAACTTCCTCTTGCCATATCTCCAAACCAAATCCTAAAAAAATCCCTCAAACTCCTTGAATCTTAGATCTAGGAAACTTTTCCGTCACTTTTTTGCCCAAATTCTTGAAGCTCCAACTACTACCACCCCAAAATACCTACATCAATGGATAGAGCTCCTCAAGACCTAACTATTAATGTCAATTCTTCCCCAAAAATCCGGCGACCTCCCGGAACACCCTTTTGGCATACCACCATTTTTTCGGCCTTTTGATGTGTAAAATGGTAAAATACTATTCTTTTTCATGGCTGATTTTTTTTATTTTTATTTTTAATTTTCAGATTTTATTTTTGTCTATTATTAATTATTTTAGCATTAGTTTTTGAAGTTTGAAATGTTAAATTTTCTGTTTTTGCACTTGTTGAAATAGTAAAATAGTTTTGTATTGATAAAAGTGAGGGAATGAAAAATACTTAAGAGTATATGGTACTTGTTTGGTTGTTTGTTTACTGCTTCAAGACTCTTTGAGTACAACACTCAAAAGTCAAATTGTTTGGTAAGAAAATGTAGACCTTTGGACATTATTTGAATAAAGTCTATCTTTGAATAGTGGAGAGCAGATTTTGTTTGAAATACTTGACAAGATTTGAACTAGAAAGTCTTACTTTTTGAATTTAAGAGCAGATTTTGTAGAAAAATCTGTCAAAAAGATTGATTTTTAATTTTTTGAAATAGCTGGCTGTTTTGATATATAGAGGGGACTCCATCACACTTCCAGGGGGCATTTTTTATAATTGCTTTGTCACAAAAACAAAACAAAAATTCAGCAGTTGAACACATGAAAAGTAAGCTGAAATGGTGCGCTTTGGGAGTGAATCTTAGAGTGCAAACTGTTAAAAAAGTATAAGTCCTCTTTAGAGTTCGTTTCTGGGTTCCCTCTCTAAGTTTTCGGGTTGTTTTAACACGGATTTGCTGCTGGTTTTATGTTGCTTTAGTTGCTGAACTACTGTTTATTCTTTTGCTACCAGGTAATCCTTTAAGACTCGTAATGTACGTATTTTCAGCAATGGGAACAACTTGAACATGCTGCACCATTTAAATGTGTTTGACGTGATGAATAATTTGACAACAAAAGAGCTTGTATGTTATTGTTATGTATCAAGCATGTGATAATGTGAATATAGTCCTTCATAATACTTGAATATTGAGTTGTAAGTTTTTGAATATGATATGTAAGTCGTTTATGGATTTTTTTAAGCATGTTTTTAAGCTATTATATCCGAGTAACAATGCTAAGTATGCCATGAATGAATTTAGGTGTATAACACATAGCATGAGTTCGTTTTAGTTGCTGAAATTTCACTGCCAACATATGCTTCTAAGAATGCTGTGATAATATCTTTGTGAAGCTGGCCATTTTTGCCGGATTTGCAAAAATGGCTATTTTTGTAAAGTGGGCATTTATACAATTGTGACTATGTAGTTAATGGTCATGAACTCAAACTAAGTAAAGAGCTAAGATTGTATCAACTTTGGGCCTTATTGAATCAAAGATAAAAGTTGGCCCATTTACCTTTAAACAACAAAATTACCCCTTTTCTTCTATATAGCATTGGGCCAATTGAAATTCATTTCTTGGCCCATTTTAATAATAAATTCCAGCAGCCCAAAAGCTCCATACAAGTTGGCCCATTTTTTTAACAAGAAGTTGGCTCATTTCTTTTAAAATAGATAAAGTTGGTCCAACATTTGTTTGCATAATTTTTCCCAACTATAAAGCTCGAAATAATAATAATAATAATAATAATATCAGATTTTTCTACTGTTTTAATTAACTAGTTTCTCTTTAATTAATTTAAATGTTAGGAAAATAGTAGGTGCGCTTTAACTTCACGGACTCACTTGTGTAGTGTGACGCTTAACTTTTAATAAGTTAATTCATCAATTTCATGTCCTATTCAATAGTTTTAATTAATTTATAAATCTTTTGTCATAATCACGGATTCGCTTGCGTAGCGTGGTAGTGACATTTAATAAATTTTCTGAAAAAAGAGGGTTAATGTTTCCTCCAACACAATTGCAACAATTTTTCAAAAGTAAATAACGTGCTAACAATCGTCTGTCATGACTGCAGATTCGCTTGCGTAGCGCCGTTATGACTAAATAATAAATTTCGTCGATCACGCATTGGCTTGCGTAGTGTGGTTATGACATCTTATTATTCAAAAATATTCTTTAATTTTTTCTAATAATCAAGAGATAAAAGAGGATAGGTAAAACATGAAAATAATATAAATCACAGTTTGTCCAAAATTAATTCAAGCCAAGTTTAAGTCAATAAAATGACCGTGCTAGAACTACGGGACTTGAGGAATGTCTTATACCTTCTCCCCGGTCAACAGAATTTCTTACCCGAACTTTATTTTCGCGGACCGATTAAAATAGAGTCAAACCTTCTTCTGACTAGGGATCCAAATAAATGGTGACTTGGAATACTGAAAAAATCAATTCTAAGTGGCGATTATGAACAATAAAATAATCCTTATTCAAATTTTTTCACTTTAATTGGAAAAAATCTTTGGCCCATACACATATTATTATTATTTTGAGGGGTAGAAAATGAGGTGTGACAGTAGATGCTATGACTGTGGAGCCTATGGTTGCGGAGGAAGGAAGTAAAAAACCTATGCAAAATGAGGCTTCTAATAGCCTTTCTTTTAGTTGGACTGAGGATGAGAAAGATTATGGGGGTGAAAAAGAAGAAGAAGTTATCAACAATCATGAGGAGCATGATGCTCAAAACATAGCCGATGAAGAAGAAAAGAGTGAGAATGAGGGAACATCTAGAGATGAGAAGGAGAGTGATACGGATGATAAGACAGGTGAATAGGTTAATGATTCTGCAGAAGAAGAAAATTATAGTGAAGAAAAAGAAGACTCTGAAAGTGAGGGGGTCAAGAAAAGGTAAGTGGGAATGAAGGAGGTGATGAAGAGAGTTTGGAAGAAGATGGGAATGACAATTGGAAACACTGTCATAGCCCCTTTAGAAGAAATTGGTGAAGAGACAAGGGCCCAAGAACCTGGGTCTCTGTTAACTCCTTTCACTGGAGATGAGGAAGTTAGCATTGATGAAGATGATGTGCCACTATTTGAGGTAGGGACGAAATCCAAGAAGACCCCTGTGAAATCTACAAAGTCAGCAGTCTCAACAAGAAAATGAGTGGATCCTCCTGCCAGAACTCCTCTCACAAGGAGTAAAAGAAAAGATGTTGATGCACAAATCATTAAGGAGTCTAGAAGTGCAAAGAAGAAAAAGAAAAAGGTCTCAATTGTGGAACTTGTTGTTAAGGTGGATAGAGAAGATGAGTCCGACTCTGCCTTGCCCGCTAAGTCTACTACACCAAAGGGAAAGGGTGCCAAAGTCACCAAACCTGCTACCTCTTCTGCAAGGGCCTGTAAGGGTAAGATCGAAAAGAATGTGCCAGCTGCAGCTGATCAACTCATAGAGTTCAGGAACCAAAAAATGCTGAATGAGAAGATTCTTGCGAACACTGATGAAAAGGGGATGACTCAATTGGTTGAAAACTTGAGCTACAGGGGTGGAAGCACATGTTTGTCAAAGCTTTCCCCCTTGTATGTGTTCCTGTTGCGGTGGAGTTCTATGTAAATTTCAAATTTGATGAGAAGGTAGTCAAGAGTAAGGTAGGGGATTTGAAATAGAGTTTGATGTTGAGGAGCTGGGGATGCTTCTAAATATATCTTTCTTGGGATTTGACAATTACTTGAATAAGAAGTGGACAACCATAGACAATGATGTTGACACTGGTGATCATGGCCTACTCCGCACTACTATTATGTAGCGAGAGAGGGTCGGAGCAGCTTTTACCCGATTTTGGGTCGGGATCGATTTTCACAAAGAGCTAGAATTTGGAATCGAGTATCTATCTAGTTTAGGATTGCATACGTGTTCCAAATTACACTTCCCATCATTTTTGGGGTTTTCTTTATATTTCTACTTTTAACAAACTACAAATTGTAAATTAAGCTAAGAGTTAAATGCTAAGGGTTGTTCAAATAGTTTAAAGGGCACTAGGGTAGTGACATCCGCCTAGGTGGTGAACTGACGGGTACTTGAGTCTAAGGCACAATTGACATGATTGGGGAGTATGATACAACCGTTGCACTACTTTACCCACTCTACACCTCTCGGTAGTTCAAGTGATTTTGCCCAATTGACTTTCTCAAGACCAACTGGGTATGCAAATTTGCACAAACAACTTAGGGTTCAAGTTGGGTATTACTCTCTCGAGATTTAACCCTTTAATTGGGGCTATCAATCTCTTCAGTACACACCAATTCCATGTTGGATCAATCTCGGAGACTTAGGCTCTCTTTCTCAAGAAGAGCCCTAATAAACTAAACACAAACTAGTGTTTGCAACCACTAATTCAGCAATTAACCATGAAATTGACCCAAATATCAAACACCCATAATCAATTTAGCCCTAAAATACAAGACCCATCAATTACCCACACTAGGGTTGAGCCACAACCCTAGATATGGGTCTAGATACTCATATTCAAAGAAGAAAAACAAGAAATAGATGAAGATAAATACATATTAATTAATTGCTAAGCTAAATACAAAGATTCAATGTTGAAATGTAGTTAAAGTTGCCCAAAATGACTAAGAAAAGTCGACCCACGAGCGCAGCTATGCTATTACAATATCTGATGACCTAAAAATGGAAAAAGGATCTATTTATACTAAGCTAAAAAATCTGGACAAAAATGCCCCTACGGGGTTAGTGCGGACCACACAGAATGGATTGCGGCTGCACTAAGACTCTTGGCTCCAAAATACAGCTCTCTGAACTCAGGCTCTGCGGACCGCACAGAATGGACTGCGACCGCAGTGACTTCTAGTGCGGTCCGCACAAAATGGACTACAGACCGCATTGGCTTGAAAGCTCCAAACTGCAACTTCTTTGAATCTTGGCTCTGCGGATCGCACAGAATGGTAGCGCGGCCGCATGGACTCCAGTGCGGACCGCACTAAATCTAGTGCGGCCGCATTTCCTTTTAGTCTGAATACCTGCTCTCTGAACCTCCTAGTGCGGACCGCACAAAGTTGTGTGCGGCCGTACTGGACCTATTTTGCCTGAGCTTGTCTTGTCTTTGGTACTTGTGCAAGTTTCACTCCTTTTGAGCTGATCTTTGATATCTTGTCACTTTGATAATCAAACCTGCAATCAAGTACAACTTATGAGACTATTTTGTATGAGTTTCTAATCAAAGCATGATCAAGAAGGAGTATAAAATGCGTCAAAATCTCTAGTTATCAACTGGCAATGTGGTCACCAGGAAGTTCTCCCAAAAGTTTGAACTAGATGCTCCCCCGAAAGTGTACAACACTGATATGACTCTCTTCCACAAATTACTGTTTCATTTTGTGAATTCCTGCATTGTTTAGAGGTCTGAGAGAAGGCATGAAGCTACTCTACTGGACATAGCTGTGATTGAGCTGCTTGATGCTGGTAGACTTATCAATCTTCCTAGCCTGATGATTCAGAGCTACAGATACTTCCAAACCCAAGCATGCTGTGCCTTATGGTTTCATGTTGACTGAGTTGTTTGAAAAGCTCAACATTTCCTTACCTAGCTTTAGTTTGGAAACTACAGTGACGTTTTGGATGTTTTTATCCTCAAGCAGTGTGGGTATGAGAAGATCCAGGCTACAAGGCCCACAAGATCTATTATTCTACCTGGGAGCAGTAGGGTTGCAGAGCTCAGCAAGAGGTTAGAGTTGGCTGTTGAAGAGAATGCCAAGCTTCGTGAAGAAAATAATGAGCTGAAAAAGGAAACAAAGTAACTCAAGGAAGAACTCAGAAAAGATAAGGAGGCTCATGCCCAACATATTGCCACCCTTGTGAAAGCTTTGACCCTCTCTGCTTCTCAACCATTAACATGTTCTTTCCTAATGTCCTTAGTTCTTTTTCTCTTCCAGTGATGCCTTATCTTTTATTCTTTTTTGTCTTAGTTTGAGTAGTTTGCAGTATGCTTAGTTTATTTTGTTTTGATGATAAAGACAAGGCCCTGGGCTTCTTCCGGCACTACTTAATGTCTCCCTTTGATCTGCTTTACTGCTTTGTACTATATTGGATCAGCAGCCTAGTCTATTTGCCTTTTCTTAAGCTTGTGATGTAGCCTGTTTGACCTTGAATCTTGCATTATCTATGCTTTTTTGTGTGTGTTTTTGATGATGCCAAAAGGGGGAAGATAAGGTTGGAAGGTTTTAAGGTTGGAAGGTTGTGGTTGTGAACATACGTGTCTATCAATTGTGTCAATAGTACTTATCACTTATTGTGATTATCTGGTTCTTTGATTTGATTACTTAGTTCTACTGTGTACAAAGTTTGTCATCATCAAAGAGGGAAAATTTGTTGAATATTGAAGTTTTGATGATTAACAAAGCATGACAAAATATTCAAAGAACCAGGTCCTCAACATAACTGCTTAACTATTCTGAAGAACCAGCTCCTTAGGAGAAACAATAAGCTCCTCATGATTGATACTTGTACGTCTGTATAAGACATTAACTTTATCTCAAAGTTACCCAGGTCCGAATTTGCTGGAAGAAGGCTGCTATAAGTGATAAGGGTCGTTGTTCAAGAAGATACAGATAATTCAGTCAGAGACAAAAGTCCCAAAGCTTGTGGAATCCTTGAAACGGTAGGAGTCCTATCAAAGAGGAAGCTGACTATGAATATGACTCCTAGAAGATCTCAAATTGTGTTTTAAATAGTATCAACTTTGGGCTTCAGAACTATCCTTTTACATATCAACTAAAGAGTCATAAGTCATTTACTTGTGTTGAGTATTTGCCTTGTATTCTTCCAGAGTCAGTCTAGTGAATGTGTTTTAGGAAATTGAGTTGTAATCAAATATCATAAACAATTAGTGAGTTGGAGTGAGTATTTTACTTTACAAGTTAGAGTAACTTGTGAATCAAATAGGAGTAGCAGGAGTACATGAGAGTATTTAATTACTGTCTTGTAATTGATACATTATGGCACATTGTTCTAGTGGAGTTGGGATTGAAAATCCTATGTGGTAGGTTGTGATTTTTGCACCTTTTGAGCCGGGTAATTTTTCATGTAAAAAGTCGCCGTATTCATTTTATTGCTTGTTTAGTTTATGCTTAAGGAACACGATAAAGAACCAAGTTCTTTAATCCATATGTGCACTCAAACTGACACAATAAATATCGTCACCTTTGACTCTGGATTAATTAAACAAATGCTCGGTAGTTATCTTTAAAAGAGCAATTCGGCGAGATGAAACACCGTTAGTAAAACCACAAACAGCAGCCTAAAAGACTATCTTCCAAAGAAAAATGTTGCAACCCTCTTGGCTCTTTCCAAACATTGAGTTCGACCTTTTCCTTTTTTTTTCCTTGTAACTTTAGAGACAGTCTTGAGGGACAAATGAGCCCCCACTAAACTTGTAGCGTGTAACATGTTCTGCTCTTAGCCAGCAAGCCAAGTAGAAAAACTCGTTCTACTTTAAAAAACATCGGCCAGTTTCTTTGGCTACTTCACCAAACTCACCACTTCTACTTAGAAAAAAATAGTTGGATTAATAGGTACTCATGTTTCGGCCTCCCTACAAATCATTATTCCTTATATCCAACAATTTTACCTAAACCAATAGGCTTAAGTACCTTCTTTAATTTCTTCATTCGGAATTCTTGTTTCCTTTCGTTTATTAATATTTTTTCCAGCATGCGATTATAGTTGTTATACCTGTAACATTTATATATTATCTATTTTGGGGAAGATATCCATTACAAAACACAAAATTAAGTGAAGAAACCAGCATAAACGTGCCCTTAATAAGTACCAGTAATTTGTATTTTTTAAAGTCAATAATATTGGAATATTTCGCAATCCAACAGTAACAGACTTTGCAGAAAATATACAAGGCATGAACTTTATTTTAACGACAATAGTGTGTCGAGCTAAAGTTTAATTATACAAACCTCAATTAAACCTTTCCACTAATAAGGTTCGAACAACATGTACAAAACATGAATTACAGTCAGCTAAAATGCAAAATAGAATCCTCATATGAAAATCAACTGAATTCGAAAACCTCTCCCCAGCATAAGTCGGATAAAACAACAGAAAATGGAACTAGCCATGAGTACTGTTACGCGGCGCCTTCCTAAGATTCCTTGGAAGGGCGATGTAAGGCTAAGCAATTGATGTCAGTGTAATTACTATCCGCCAACTGAGGTTCCTTCCATACGCTAGACGAGATATTGTTAGTGCTGTACGAGAAAACCAATGTCAACAATAATTGAGATTACAAAAATGAGAATTGAGAATGAAAGAAAGCTTGATTGCATTAATGAAAGCTATTACAGAAAAGCAACACGATGTCGAGGGGGAGAGACACAGAGAATTATTTGCTTGCTAGAAAGTTTGATTGCTTGATCCCCCCTAATAGTGATTAAAAAAAATAAACCAAAGTTACAAGACTTGTCACTTGGCGCAGCCAAGACGACGGGGCCATCCATAACGCTATGCGTTGGGTGGCCTGTTAGGACGCCATGGGGCGTGTCCAAAGGGTCATGGGGCATGGCTGGAAAGCCGCCCATGACATTCTCCCCCACCTGAGTTGGCAACATCCTTGGCGCCTTACTTGCAAGATAATCATCAATTAGGCTCTTGTAGGCTTTGAGGTTTGTTCACCTCTCTCAAGTATTCTCCTCTGCATCACAGCCCTGCCATTTTACCAAGAAATCTTGGTGATCTTTCCTTGAGGCGTAAATCACTCGATAATCAAGAATAGCTTTAACACACCTTTTCCTAGTTAAATTAGGGCCTCGAATACAAAGTATTATGAGTTGGCTCCATGAAGGATCCTCCATGTCTTCCCGAAAAGGTTTCGGAAGACTGACATGAAAGACGAGATGGATTTTTCACCAACCTGGGGTATCCACCCGGTATGCAACTTTCGCAATGCGCCTTTCAAAGGACAAAGGTCCAATGTATTTTTGCAATAGGCAAAAATAAGTACCACTTTGGAATTTTGACCATCACTTTGTCTCCTACTTGGTATTCAACAAAGCGATGATTTTGATTGGCATGCCTCTTCATCCGTTTTTGGGCTTTGACAAGATAACTCCATACTATCTCCAAGTTTTGCTTCCATTCTTATGAGAAGCTAGCAGCTCGAGGAGATTTTTACATGTTTGGTGCATTCACGGTATGTGGGAATAGCGGTTGCTATCCGGTAACAATTTCAAATGCATTTTTGTTTGTACTAGAGCTCTTTTGTGAATTGAAACCCAGTTGAGCAGCATCCAGAAGCTTTACCCAGTTCTTCTGCGATCCTGCTACAAAGTGGCAGAGATATTCCCCTAGCATGCCATTGAACCGCTCCGTCTGTCGATCATATTGCAGATGAAAACTTGAGTTGTGACTCCGTTTTGACTTGAGGCACTTACAGAGTTGGGTCCAAAAGTTGTTAGTAAAGCGTGAGTCACGATCACTAACGATGTCTTTAGGCAGGCCCAATATTTGACGACATGAGAGAAGAAGAGTCGAGATGTATCTTCTACGGATATATATTGCGGGGCTACTATAAAGGTAGCATATTATGAAAATCGTCCACCACAACCAAGATAGTTGTGAGATCTCCGACCATGGGCAATCCGGTGATGAAATCCAGGAAAACACTTTCCCAAGGTCTCTTTGGTAGTGGTTCCAAGAGTCCCACTTGTGTCAAGCGGTCCAACTTGTCCTTTTGGCATACTGGACAAGTCTTCACATACTGAGTGATGCCATCGGCCTTTTGAGGCCAATAATATGCATGGTGAAGTAATGTCGTGGTGCGTTCTCACCAAGATGGCTGGCCCACAAAGTATCGTGACATTATGCCAGAAGAGTATTTCGCAGGTCTCTTCCTTTAGGAACATAAAGTCGGTTCCTTTTCACTTTCAGGAACCCATCTTCCATGTAGAATTGGCGAGTCTTGCCCTGTCGTACCAAATCAACCAAATACTGTGCAGCAAGACCCTTGATGAGTAGTTCCTGTATTTGGTCTTTTATGGTGGTGGCTACTTCGCTCCCTCTTAGGGTGGTGAGTAGGCACACTGGTGCTAGATCAGTCTCTGACTGAGCGCATCAGCAACATGATTAGTCTTTCCACTTTAGTACTCCAGGTTGAAGTGAAATTCCACTAGGAGTTCCTGCCACCTGGCCTGTCGACCATTCAGCTTTGGTTGGGTCATGAAATGGCTAATAGTTGTGTTTTCTGTCTTGACCACGAACGGGGTTCCCAACAGATAGTGCTTCCACAAGCGTAAGCAATGAACGACAACCAATAGTTCTTTCTCGTGGCAGTATAACGCCGCTCTGCATCGTTTAGCTTTCAGCTCTCGTACGCTACAAGATGCCCTTCTTGTAGAAAGACTCCACTAAGGGCATAGTCGGAAGCATACGTTTGTACCTCAAATGGCTTGGCCAAATCAGGGAGAGCCAAGACGGGGCTACTAGACATAGCCATTTTCAATGCGTTGAAGGCCTCCGCTCGTCTGGGACCCCAATCCCAAGGCATGACCATCTTGAGGTGTTCTGTCAATGGCACTATGATGAGGGAGTAATTTTTCACAAATCACCTATAGAAGTTGCATAGGCCAAGGAAATCCCTCAGGGCGTGGATATCCTTAGGCGTTAGCCAATTTGTGATAGCCTGAATCTTCTGTTGGTCCATCTTGATCTGCCCTTCCTCGATGACATGTTTGAGGTGGTCAATCTGTTTTTGAGCAAAGGAGCACTTGGATAGCTTTGCATATAATTCGTGCTCCCGCAATCGGGCTAGGACCTTCCGTAAGTGCTCCAGGTGTTCTTCCAGTGTTTGGCTATATACCATAATGTCATCCAAGTATACCACCATGAATTCGTCAATTTATTCTCAGAAGACTTGGTTCATTAGGGTGCAAAATGTGGCTGGAGTGTTAGTCAAGCCGGATGGCATGACCAGGAAGTTGTACGACCCATATCTTGTCACACAGGTCGTCTTATGTCCCTCACCCTCTGCAATCCGAACTTGCCAATAACCTGTCTTCATGTCTATTTTGGTGAACACTTTCGCACCACCTAGTCTATCGAACAAGTCCTCCATTAGCAGAATATGGTACTTGTTCTTCATGGTGATTTTGTTTAGAAACCGATAATCCACAGGGTCGTAGGCTGCCATCATGCTTCTTTTAGAATAGCACAAGGGACCGGTATGGGGACTTGGAGGGTACGATGATCCTTGTGTCTAGCATTTTCGTCAACTGTATCCGAAGCTCAGTGAGTTCGGGTTGTGACATTCGGTAAGGCGCCCGGGCGGGTGGCTTTGCACTCAGCACCAACTCAATCTCATGGTCCATAGTGCACCTAGGCGGGAGTCGCTTTGGCATGTCCTATGGCATGACGTCTTCAAACTCTAATAACAGCTCCTTCACAGGTGTAGGAATGATACCCGAGGAGCATTCTATATCTTCAATGCAGAGGGTAGTCAGGAACGTAGGTTCATGTCTTTTGACCTCCTTCTTCAACTGCAAGGCCGAGATGTTCAACGCAACCATCTTCATGGGCATGCACGGGATGATGCAGGGCTTGGCCCCATTTGTTCCCATCATCAGTAGCATGTCTGCCTATGATACGGGCATGGTTTTGGTTTGCCTCAGGAATTCCAACCCAACTATCAACTCGAAGTCACCTATGATCACCATGCACAGGTTGAATTTTCTTTCATAAGGGCCAAGCTTCACCGATACTTCTTTGGCTATTCCACCCACCGATTGAGGAGGTGAGTTGATAGCCTTGACACGACCTCTACGCTTTCCCACAACTACACCAAGGCGCTCCAACTGATTCGAGGCCAAGTAGTTGTGGGTAGCACCTGTGTCTATTATTGCCCAAATGGGCTTGCAATTTGCCTTCATCTCGACAAACATTAAGGTCATCTCTTGTTCAAGATGAGTCCTCTCATCCGCCTTCTTTTTCCCTTTCTTGGTGATTGGGCAAGAGTCCTTCTTCTTACGGATATCAGTACTGGTTCCTGCTAAGGCCTCAGAAATAAAGCCAACAATTGCATTGAAGACATCTTCTAGTTCGATTTGGTCCGCATCATTTGCGTCGTTATCTGTCCCATCATTAAAAGCTTGATGGGCATTCATCTATGCATGTGGGAATTCATTATTCCAATGTGGTCCGCCGCAATGACGGCATCCTAAAGGGGGATTTCTCGCCCAATCATTGTTGTTTGACACAACACTATTGCTGCTTGAGGAAGGAGCCGTAGATTTGGTTGCACTCCGGTCTCGTCCAATTCTGCTAGGGCCACCATTGTTAGGATGTCCCCCTTTGTATCCCGCTCGGACAGACGGTTAAGGCCTATCTTTCCGAGCTTCCACTTGATAGTCCCCAAGGCATTTTGCTTGGGTAGGATATCTACCCTTTGTCTTTGTAGCTCCATACGGGCATAAGGTTTCAACCCTTCTAGGAATGTGAAGAGTTTTCTTTGTCCCCCATGTCACGTAAGTTCAGCATGAGCGTGGAGAATTCTTGCACGTAATCCCGCATCGATTTGGTCTGGCAGAGTTCCTGTAACTTTCTCCTGGCATTGTACTCAACATTTTTCGGAAAGAACTGTAGGCATATGGCTGCCTTCAGTTCTGCACATGTCTTGAGAGCATCTTCACTGACTTTGATGGCTTCATACTTCACCCGCCACCAAACTTTTGCATTACCCTGAAGATACATGGCAATAGTTGCTACCTTCTTAGCTTCTTCTAGACCCCCATGGCATCAAAGTACTGTTCGATATTGAAGATGGAGTTTTCCGCTTCTTTCGCATTTCGATCTCTACTGTATGGCTTTGGCTTAGGAATTTTCAATTTTTGTGCCACGAGGGCGAGGTTCACAACACCCCCGATTTGGTTTCCGCCTCCTCGAAACATTCCTTGTAAAGCAGCATTGACAACATTGAGCCGGCCTGTCAAGTTGTCTATAGTTTGTTGCATGGCAGTCACCCTGTCTGCCTTTTATGCCCAGTAGGCTAAATCCTTGGCGCTCTCCTGTTGGAGGCCCTCGAATTTACCAAAAATTTTGTCATCCTCTGTAGCTGTCGTTTAACGATCTCCTTTAGAGTCGCGACTGATGTTTTCTATGTCAACTTTGTCCTGGAGCATTCTACGGTCCAAGTCGTCCAACCTTTGTACTAGGCTGGTTCTTAGTTCAGGCACCGTATCCATGGTGGGCCCGTAATACATCAGCCATCTCTTCAAGGACCGTAATACGGTCCCCATGATTCACCATAGTCAGAAATGGTAGTAATGGCAATGTGTTCCCTCGTCCGATGTCGAGCATAGGATCTGATACCAACTGTTACGCGGCGCCTTCCTAAGATTTATTAGAAGGGCGACGTAAGGATAAGCAACTGATGTCAGTGCAGTTACTATCCACCAACTGAGGTCCCCTCTGTACGCTAGACGAGATTGTCAGTGTCGTACGGAAAAATCAATGTCAAGAGCAATTGAGAAAATAGAAATGAGAATTGAGAATGAAAGAAAGCTTGATTGCATTAATGAAAGCTATTACAGAAAAGCAACACGGTGTCGAGGGGGAGAGATACCAGTATAGAGAATTATTTGCTTGCTAGAAAGTTTGATTGATTGATCCCCTCAATAGTGCTTAAAAAAAATAAACCAAAGTTACAAGACCTGACCTAACTAAGCTAGAGGAACATAATGGAAGTACATGAAATAAAACTACTCTATATTTACAGTGAAAATGACTTAGTTTTCTACAAGGTAGGAACAGGTCCGTTATCAGCAACCTTGTCTTTGGCATCACGGTCTGCGCACACGGCACTATTGGCATTTGCCTACGGCTTGCCGCTGGCGAGGGCTATTGGTGGAGTGACAGAGGCATATGCGCGCTTTTCACTTGGGGCAGCCAAGACCACGGGACCATCCATGGTGCTAGGCGCTGGGAGATTTGATAGAATGCCATGGGGCGCGTCCAAGGAATCATGGAACATGGCTGGAAAGCCGTCCATGACAGTACAGATAGGAAACAATCAAACGTATTTCCGTTATCCAAGGTTAAGCTAAATAAATATTGAAAGGAGATTTTTGGGGTTCTTAAAGATGGGAAACAAATCTGATGCTAAGATTCTTATGAATAAGTAAAAGAGTAACAATCTCATGTACTGGCAGCAGCATGATTATGGGACTTGGTAAAATATCAGCAACAGTATCAAATATCCATGACAAGACACCTAAGTTTTCTAAACTATCAGCCGGCACTTACCAATTCATGCTCAGAAGATTCAAATACATGACAGCTTATCCCATGAGCAGGATCTCAATATTTTAAGGACAGAGGAACATTTTACGTACTCCTCAATATATCAATATCACTACTAAAATTTTGGTCAAAATCGAAGGTCAGTCAAAAAAATAGTTGTAAAATCGATCGAAGTTAATCGATTTTTCAAAATATCTTATCTTTCATTTTTTTAATGAGACCGACCAACTTTCGCTATTATTTTGGGCACAAAAATACGGGAAATTATTTTTGCGTACCGCAAAATTTATTCATCAGGAAATCGACCAACTTTGGTCGGTTTTTTATTTAAAATAAATTAAAATTAATATTCAAAAAATCAATCAAAATCGGTCAGTTATTTCGGCTGGTTATTTTAAAAAACCAACCGATTTCGGTCGGTAATTTTATTTTTTAACATAACCGACCGACATAATATCGGTTAGTTATTTTTGCGCAAAAATACAATTAAAGAGTATAAATGAAATAAAAAATAGTTTTAAAACAAAATGTATCAATGGTCTAGAGGTAGAACAACATCCTGCCACAGTACAGACCCCGATTCAATTCTCCGAATCAGTCGGTTGACTCTACCGACCATACAATTACCGACCGACACGAGCTGATCGGTTTTCGGTCGATTCTTGCCCATTACCGACTAACATTGGTTGGTTTTGATGGTCGGTTTTTCCCCCCTTTTTAGTAGAATTATGCTCATCTTTGAGATGGATTCATGATTTAAAAGACGAGGGATATCAGAAGTAGCTCCAACGCAGTCATCTTTTTGTTGCCCAGAAGGACTTACAAACCTAGAAGGAAACTGGAGATTTACAGCATCATCACTAGACATTTCACAGTCGAGAAGCAGATGCAGCCTATATTCAACGGGTTTAACTGAACCGGTATTTTAACAGAAAGCACGCACAAGATATATATGTGTTAATCTGTAATTCCATAATATAATTTTTAAAGTGCATTGTGTTAAGTGCTAAGAACCCTGAAGGTCGAGCTCATCCTAATATAAATGGTGACAATTAAGACATGGAAGTTTCCGAATGCAAGTTCTGCTTTCACTGCAATTTGTATATTGATCTGCAGCAATTTGCGCTAATAAACGTGTAAAAACAGTGCTTTCCCTCCTCTTTTGCTCTTCAATAGAACAAAAAGTATTAGGTCTAAACAAAGGGAAAAAAAAAGTAAGACTGGAAAGTAAAAGAAACAAGAAATTAACACAAAACAAAAAATACTACTAGTATTTGCCTGGCTCTATTCTGTCTGCCTCTTTCCCAGCTTAAACATTAAGATAGAAGAAAGTTAATTTCTTCCGTTAATGAATTGATAGCTGCCTTTCTACAACGTTACCCTTTCCTCTAGCTGAGTACGCATAAAACCATCTTCTACCCCGCAGTAGAATGTGGGTTGCAGAGAAAACAAGAACTCGAAAACGCTTCTCTAGTATCCTTAATAATCCATCTTTACAGATTTGCTTCCTTAATATAAACCCTTTTACACTTCGTTTTCTCATCCTTCTCCTCGAACAAAACATGGAATATATAGTATTACGAGTACTGTATATTCATACTCAGTAAGTAGAAGATCTCTACCTTGGGAATGGAGAAGAAGGAGAAATAAGAGGGTGAAGGGCAATTTATAGGGGAGCCCCAGCCGGAAGAGAAAGAAAAAGGATCAATATATATACGTAGCTTTACTTTTCATTTTCTGGTAATGTAACTATATTTAGATAATGTAATTGTGTAATATATAAATCAATTAAAATTATGTTATAGTATTTATATTAATATAGTAGTAATATATAGTTTAAAATATCGCTGTTAGGCGAATCAACTTTAATTAAAACTTATTTACTGACTTTCTTTCACCGGTTAACGACTCAGCGACTTAATTACTATTCCCTTCGTTTCAGTTTATGTGAACCTATTTTTTTTTTGGTCCGTTCCAAAAAGAATAATCCCTTTCTAAATTTAGAAATAATTTAGTTTAAACTTACAATTCTACCCTTATGAAAAGCTTTTATAACCACACAAATATTCTGGGTCCCTTTTTGTTGTTTAGGACCACATATTTCAAAAGTCTTCATTTTTTCTTAAACTCTATATCCAATCAAACATGTTCACATAAATTGAAACGGAGGGAGTAGATAATTTTGTTATAATTGATTTGGATGATCGTGTAAAAAATGTTTAATAGGATGGTGTATGAAATTATATCATCATGACTGTGTTGTTCTTTGATCGAGTTTAACTTGTATGAACAAATGGGATATGATATTTTTAACACCATCAGTTAAAATAACCTATAATAATAGGTAAGACTATATAGTATGATTTTGACTTCTATAGACCATTCAGCATAACTTTTATATAATTTGATTAGCCTATGTAATTATATGAATTGTCCATAAAATTGTGATTACTAGCCTAATAATAAAGCATGTTACATGTGATATATACTGCAGTATGTACAAAATCTTTAAACATTTACATACGTTAAAATTTAATACCGTGGTAATTCTAATATGTATGTCAGTAATTCTGGTTTGGCATCATAAATATGAACTAAATAACTTGCCATAATGAGTTCTGATATACGAATAAGTTACGTAAAATATATGAACAGTTATAGGGAATATAAATTGAACTTTTTTCATATTCACAGCATATATATAAGCATATGGTTTTTCCTTGACGATTCTGATTGGGGCATTTGTATCTATACCCGTTTTTTGGGTCACGTTTTAACTTGTGCCCGTTTTTGCAAAAGAAATTGCAAGCGTACCCACTTTTTCGCGTAACTTCAGCATACAGGGCTGAAGTAGCAAAGGCAATCACGCAAAACTTCAGCATTCTAGTAGACGGGCCTGAAGTAGCAAGTGTGCTGAACCAAGTTATTTGTAATTGCTGAACTTAAGAATAGTAGCTGAAGTTTTGTTCTCTATTTGCTGAAGTTTTTGTTTGTAATTACTGAACTTAAGCATAGTAGCTGAAGATTTGTTCTCTATTTGCTGAAATTTTTGTTTGTAATTGCTGAAGTTAAGCATAGTAGCTGAAGTTTTGTTCGCTATTTGCTGAAATTTTTATTTGTAATTGCACTAAATAAGCTGAAGTTTTTTTGTCCTAGATTCATTAATTTTGTCATTAAGCTTTTTCAAAAACTTCAGCAGAAGATGCTGAAGTTATTTAGTTCATTTATAAAAACTTCAGCACTAAATAAGCTGAAGTTTTTTTTTGTCCTGGATAAGCTTTTTCAAAAGTTTCAGCAGAAGATGCTGAAGTTATTTAGTTCATTTGTAAAAACTTCAGCACTAAATAAGCTGAATTTTTTTTGTCCTGGTTTCATTAGTTTTGTCATAAAGCTTTTTCAAAAACTTCAGCAGAAGATGCTGAAGTTATTTAGTTCATTTGTAAAAACTTCAGCACTATATAAGCTGAAGTTTTTTAAAAAGCTTTCTAATATACTAGATAAATAATCAGATTGCCAACAGTAACTAAATCATAAATTTTGGAAACAATAAACGTGAAAAGAATAGAATTATCATGAAAATAATCATTAAGTATGCCCTTAAACTTCCCGTGCGTGGAAATATTCACAAATTATTGTTTACTAACTTACGTAATTATTTATAATTTATTTTTAAATAATCTGATAAACATACTTATGACAATCATCCCATGAAATGATGTTTCATAGCAGCACCAACAACAGAAGAAGAAGAAGAAGAAGAAGAAGAAGAAGAAGAAGAAGAAGAAGAAGAAGAAGAAGAAGAAGGATGAGAAAGGAGACTGAAGTTATTTAAAAAAATGGGTACAAGTTAAAACTTTTAAAATAATGGGTATAGGCTAAATGAGAGCGACCAAATACAACGCCCAATTTTTACATTCTGATTTCGGCACTTGTCGGCCAGCTTTTGTTAAGACCCTCACGCGCATATTTCCAACAAAATCGACGCACTCGCTTAAGAAAAGGAGAAACGTCAAAATGTAAAAATGATAAACAAGTGAAAGAGCGAGAAAGAAAATACGATATTCACAGAAGGTAGGTGGGTTGAGAAAACTGGGAAAATTTTATTTTGTGTCTCATACAACTTACACTAGTTGTATGAGATAATTTTTTGTCTTACAGTTTTGTGGACCTAAAAATCTATGGACCCAACAGTATAGATTGGAGTCCACAATTTTATGAGACAAAAAGGAACCTCATACAACTAGTGTAACACTAATGAGACACAAAATAAAACTTCTCAGAAAACTAGAAGGAGAGGGCTTTGAGGGGTCCGTATTCGGGTGGTTTGCACAAATAAGCCACTTCGGATGCTATTTTTAATATTTTGGCTCCACTTGCTTTATGGCCAAAATTTCAAGTTCAACAAGTATTGTCCTTCCCTCGACTCATGGAAAATATTTTTGACTTTTTACCTTAAGGTTTGCTCTATTGAGTAAGGGAAGAGCAAAAATTAAGATCATCCATTTTCAACGTTATTGAGTGTAATATTATGCTCGTATTCTCAAGTAAATGACAAAGGAGACTGATTGGGTTGCGGTTGGTTTGGATCGTGGTCTAATTCAACCCATCAATCATCATAAGCTTACTATTTTACGCCCCCATTAAAGCCTGACTTCTCCATGCATCTCTCTCTCTTCCCAAAGCCAAAAGTTACAAGACCATGATTTGGAGGTGGATTTTCTCTGGTACTACCACTTCTTTTCGTTCTTTCTTGTCCTCATCTTCAGTCTTTTCATTTTCACCTTCAAAACATACTGACATTTTGTTGGATTCTTGTATGGGAACATAATGAATCAAAAACCAACTAATGAATGGACTATCTTTCTGATCACTATCTTCCCTTTGATAGAGAGTCAGAGAGAGAACAGTTTTGTAGATAAATAAAAAAAAGAGAGTTGTATTATGTTTTCATTCTCTAGTATCTTTTTTCCATTCACAAAGTCAATTAGGGCCCATAAAAATCTAGCAAGAATTAAAATTCATAAAGCTACGGTTCAAATAAGATTTTTGCGTATTGAATTGTACTCTTAGGAGACCATTTAGTAGTTTAAGCATTTATATTTGTGAGGATTTACAACTCTGTATGGCTTAACAAATAGACGATAAACTTCAAGTGCTCATCAAACTTCTTCTTATGACCAATATAAAACACACCTGGCCTTATCTCTAATTTTTATCGGGATTCACTTACGTTATCCAACAAAATTTACAAGGCATTGAACACCGTGTAGGCGTGTATTTTAAACGAAAGTATTGTTGTTCACAATAATATAGCATAACTAAATGTTTCGGGGTGAAGAAAATATCATCTACCATTAGGCAATTTTATAATAAGCAAATTTATATTCCAGTGTTCAATTGGAAACAAACAAAACCAACTCTTGACTTTTTGCTACGATGATATTAACCTAATTATATTAAAAAAGTTCTTGTCCTAATTATATAATCAGAACATATAATCCTTGGCCCAATTTAAGTGATGTTCACGGGTCAAAGCTGTTCAGTGAAAACTCGATGCAATAATGCCAAAGTCAACGGCGGCTGAAGGGTAGCAGCCCAAGCAGTGGCTTTAGGCCCCAAATTTAAGAGGCCTCATTTTTTATTGACAATAATTTTATGAATTATTTTTTATATAAAAATTGATTATCTTAAAGTTAAAAGGTATAACTTTTTTTACAAAAAGGAAAAAAAAATTAATTTGTTACTGATATTGACCCTTGAGTTTGAATAATCCGAAGCGTATAAAAATATTGACTTAACCTTGATTAAAACACAATAGCCATTCTGACATGATAGTTTAGGCTTATTTTTAAATTATATAGCATTAAAGAAAATATTATAAGTATAAGATAAAACTCTAATCGATATACTTAATAAGATAACATGACTTAATTTTTTTTAATGCTTATATTCCTTATAAAACAAAATTTACTATAACAATTGCATCCGGCAAAGAAGTTTTACCAAATTAAAATTGATAAAATCTTGTATACGATCAACAATGTCTCACGAGAAGCTAACTGGATCAGATTAGCAGTATTATCAGTTGAAAAAGTATTATTAAAATAACCCGATCAAAGAAAATTATTAATAATTCTTCATCTAATTAAGTTAGAAAAATATACTTCAAATATATATATACTTTTTAAAAAAAAATTTAAGGCCTATCATCAAATTTTTGTTTTAGTCCACTAACAACGTTGAGCCGCCCCTGGCCAAAGTTGATGATTTTAGTTCTCTTCCTCTTAGATTACAAATTTACAGTTTGTTCTCACATTGGTCATTAATTTTAACTTTGTTCTTATAAATCAAAATGATGATGATGATGATGAACACTATGGAACGTTATTCACATATATAGTCAGGGGCGGAGCCACCTTAGCTTAAGCACTGTCATCCGACGCCGCTTCATCGAATTTTTTTGTTAAATATATGTTTGATTAGTATGCGAAAACGAAATAACTAGTAAATAAATTGAAATGACATAAGTAGGAAGGCATAGCTCACACGGTTAAGCGTCTATTTATGGGATGTTTTGGGTTCGAAGCTTAGTGGTTACATCTGTTTGTTTTTTTGACGTTTTGAGCATTGTTGGTTGTTGGGTCTAGGGTCTAGGTGTCTAACAATTGCAGAGCGTTAATTATTGATTACAATGTCTTTGGAACCTAATTATTTTATCAAACTTAAGACCCCTACAAAAAAAATTACTCAAACTTAAGACCCCTACAGAAAAAACACTTATTCTCTGCAATTTGCAATTTATAGGTATTTCGAGTTTTTTTTGGTGCAAAAGATAACTAACATATATTAAAAGATGTGTACAGGGTTGTGGTGCTCGTGCACCGTATTACATCTACTAGCAGTAGCTATACTATCATATCTACGTGAGGTATCGTCCCTAAGGTTATCACACTGGCGATCCTCTATACTAGTAGAGACCGTTGTTTCGCTGCCTAATTTCAAAAAGGTATTTGCAACAGTCTCTTTAGGTACATGATTAATAACAAAACATGTGTTGCTAGCTTGGTCTTCATGTTGTTGCTAATCTAATATAGATACAATGCGTTGAGATGTCGTGCCCATTTGATCAGCTAGCAGCAGATTTGATACTGAAAGTGGTGGTGTAACAAAAAGTTGCAACATATCAACAAGTTGCATTATACTTCCTAGCTTTGCAAGATGGTCCGCTACCCCATTTTGTTCCCTGTACGCATGTCAAACTACTAAATCATGGATCTTCGTGAGGAGGTGCCTGCAATCAGAAATTAAATTAGAATACTTTGAGATCTCACTAGCTAGTAGTGCGGTTACCTCCTTTGCATCTGTTTCCATTTCCAGCGGCAGCAATTGCATTTGTATGGCTATACTTAGTCCTTTAATGAGTGTTTGCAATTCAGCCGTTATACAGTGCACGTGAGGAACGGGGCCAGTAAATCCCACCATCCAATCACCCATATGGTTTCTAATTACACCTCTAATTCCATCTGTATCCGTTTTAGAAGATGTTTCCCCATTCGTATTTAGTTTGTAGTAATTTGTCTTTGGTGGAATTCACCTTTAGGTGAAGTGGAACTCTATTGGCATGCATGTGTTTTGATGCTGCCATATAAGCATATTCGATAGCCTAATTTAACACATGGTTTGGATTTAGTGCTTGTTCCTTATGCTCATAAAGATTTTTATTACGAGTTATCCAAATATGCCACAGACTTATAGCTAGGAAGGTTCTTGTGTTTACCTTGTGTGGAATGTGAATTCCTTTATAGTTTATAGGCTTATGTAACCATTGAGTTGGGTCTATTGTGAGTGGAAGGTTGCTAATGAAGTGGCGCATTCCTATAAGCTTCAAGTATTGTTGGGGGTGGAAGCATTGAATGAAGATATGATTTATTGTTTCATGAGTATCTTGACAAAAATTGCAATTAGGAGTCATAGATATTCCTATGTAATTAAGGTAGTGAAGTGTTGGTAACGATTATGAAGCAACAGCCATAGAAAACTTTTAATCTTCGGTTGAATTGGTAGGTTCTATATCCAATTAAAATCATTTGACGTGTTTGTGAGATAGTTACCATTGTTGGTAAGCTCATTGTGCATATATAGTTTGCACAGTGAACTGGCCATTAGTTATTAGACCCAGAGGAGTTGATCACGTTGTTGTGCGTAGATGGAGATGTATTGTTTGTTAATAGTCTTTTTCATTTCTATAGGAATATCAAAACAGAAATTTGTCTAGTTCCATACGTGATTTTTGAGGATATTAGAGACAGTAAGAGTGTCATGGGACTGGGGTAGTGGACCTATGAACATGGATCTTAGAGTTGTTCCTGTCTTAAGCCATGGATCAGTCCATAGATTTATGTGGATCCCTGTTCCCACTCTCTAGTTGATACCCCCGTTGATAGTGGTTCCAACCTTTTATAATGTTACGTCAAGTTGCAAAATAATTTGTAACAGATTTATGATGGAGGTATTTATTTAGGAGGGTCGTTGCCCAAAGAGAGTGTGAATTTTAGGAAATCCTCCAGGCTAGGCTTGCCAACAAGGCGTAATTCTTGGTTCTAAGGTTTTTGATATTTAAAGCACCTTTTATCATAGGGGTGATAATTTGATCCCATTTAATATGATGTAATTTTTTCTTTGTGTCAGTGGTCCCCATAGACAATTTCTTTGGTAGCGATCCATTTTGTTAATGATATTAGCTGGAATATAAATGTACTGCATAATGTGGCTAGAGAGAGTTGTGACCACCCGGCTAGTCGTCTCATGAGTTGTCGCTCCATTTTCCCCATTTCTATTTCTTATTGCTTTGTCTATCGGTTCTATATGTGATCGGGTTGGTTGGCTCGGGTTCGGAAAAGTTTTGGTAAGGTTTGAGACACTTAGTCTCTTTTGAGGAAGCTTAAGTTGGAAAAGTCAACCGGATATTGACTTATGTGTTAGAAAACTCGAATGTGGATTCAGATGGTTCGGATAGCTTTGGGAGGTAATTTGGGACTTAGGGGTGTGATCGAAATGTATTTTGGAAGTTCGGAGTAGATTTAGGCTTGAATTGGAGAAATTAGATTTTTAGCGATTTCCGGTTAATAGGTGAGATTTTGATATAGGGGTCGGAATAGAATTCCGAGAGTTGCAGTAGTTCCATTGTGTCATTTGGGATGTGTGTACAAAATTTCAAATCATTCAGATGTGGTTTGGTTGGGTTTTTGATCCAAAGCATAATTTAGAAGATTTTGGAATTCTTATGCTTGAATCCGATGCGAATTTGGTGTTTTGATATTGTTTTGAGCATTCCGAAGGTTGGAACAAGTTTGAATAAAGTTATGGGATATGTTGGCATATTTAGTTGAGGTCCCGGGGGCCTCGGGTGAGTTTTGGGTGGTCAATCGAACCATTTCATGTTGTTTGGAATTGTAGAAAAACTGTTGTGTGTTGCCGAGAATTTTGACCTTCGCGTTCGCGAGTGGCTCCTCGCGTTCGCGAAGGGTTAGTTGGTGAAGGCTGGGAATTAAGCCTTCGCATTTGCGAAGGACTGGGTGATTGGTCATGGCGTTCACGCGAAGTGGACTGCGTTCACGTAGAGGAATTGGGTAGCTGAGCTTCAAGGTATTTTATTCATCGCGTTCGTGAGTAAGGTAACACGATCACGAAGGGTCAAGCAGAAGAAGCATCGTGTTCGCGATGGGCAGTCGTGAACGCGAAGAATAATTTTTGATCAAAGTTGATTTGTGCTTCGCGAACGCGAGGCGTTGACCGCGTTCGCGAAGAAGGAAATGAGGCATGGACAGAATGTTTAAATAGTCGTCTTGTCCGCAATTTTGGGGTTTATTTCCACCATTTTTGAGCGTTTTTGAAGTTTTTTGAAGAGGATTGAAGAGGGATTCAAGGGGAATCACTTGGAGGTAAGATTCATGGACTTAAAACTCGATTCTAATGTGAAATCTACCTAATTAATCATGAAAATTAAGCCTAAAATTGAAGAACTAGGCTTGAAATTGGAGACCTAGAATTTGGGATTTGAGGGGTCATTTGTGGTTGGATTTTCATAATTTTGGTATGAACGAACTCGGGGAGCGATAAGGAATCCATTAATGTGAATTTTATCGGAATCCGAGACGTGGGCCCGGGAGGTCGGATTTTGGCAATTTCGGGATTTAGGTTGTAAATTGATAATTTCCGCTTGGGCTTCGTTACCTTAGCATATTTTGACGTCGTGATTTTGATTTTGGATAGATTCGATGCGAGTGGAGGCCGATTCGAGGGGCAAAGGCGTCGCGGGCTAGAGTTTGGACTGGATTGAGGTGAGTAATGATTGTAAATGATGTCCTCAGAGTATGAAACCCCGGATTGCACATCGTTATGCTATATTGAGGTGACACACACGCTAGATGACGAGCATGGGGTCGTGCACTTTTGAGGATTGTGACTTAGTCTGTCCTTAATAACTATTTTACCGCGTATTTGACTGAAAACTATTTGCTATCATCATGTTTTGGGCCTCGTGCCATATTTGGGCCTCGTATCAACTATTTGAACCCTTAGGGAATTTTTATTGATATTTCCTCACTGTTTAACTTTATACTTGAACTCAGTCATGCTATATTCTACTATTTTCATAACTCAGCCATGTTTACTCTACTTTAACACTTAAATGATATTTTAAATGATATTTTGTGCTGAACACTATGTTTTACTGTTGCCCGAGTGGTTGTGAGATTCTGACTGAGTAAGGCTGAGGGCCTATGTTGTGAGGAAACACCTGATTATGATTATGAGGCCGAGGGCCTGAGATTTATACGCCACGAGATAACTTGTTGATATGAGGCCGGGAGCCTAGTGATGATGCCACTAGATGCTTGATATTGCGCTTGGGCCGTAAGGGGCCCCTCCAGTAGTCTGCACACCCCCAGTGAGCGCGGGTACCTAGTGTGATGTGAGAGATAGCCCGAGGGGCGATCCTTTATGTGTTTATCTTTCCTATTTGCTTGTCATTTGCTTGCTTAACTGTTAAAAAGGCATTTTATGAAGTTTTAAAACTGAACTCAATAATTTTACACATCTTTACTGCTTCAGTCTTGATTTCTTGTTTTCAGTCTTTATTTGAGATTATTACTCACTGAGTTGGAGTTCTCACTTTACTCCTTGCACCCCGTGTGCAGATTCAGGCGTTGTTGATCCTGCTAGCGAGGGTTGAGAGCTCCCGGTAGATTTCAAAGTTCACGAGGTAGCTATTTGGCGTCCGCAGTCCCGTATTTCTCCTCATTTATCTCATTTCTTTCTCTGTCAGTGATTCTGTAATAGTTTAGTAGACACTTCAGACTTGTAGTACATTGATAGATGCTCATGACTAGTGACACCCCGGTATCGGGCTGTGTTGGGTTTTATTTCCGCAAACTATAATGTTCACTGCTTACTTTTGGGTTATTTATTACATTTTAGACTTAATTCTTATTGTTTAATTGCTTAAAACTGAAATGGAAAAGTGTCGGCTGGACTTGTCTTCATTAGAGGCGCCATCACGACTGGGTCCGGGTTTAGGGTCGTGACAAGTTGGTATCAGAGCCTAGGTTACATAGATCTCACAAGTCATGAGCAGGTTTAGTAGAGTCTCACGAATTGGTACAGAGACGTCTGTATTTATCCTCGAGAGGCTGCAGAACCTTTAGGAAAAACTTCATATTCTTGAAATTCTTGTCGTGCGAATTCGTTGATCCGAGTACTAAACTTCTATTATTGTATTCTCTCATAGATGGTGAGGACACGTGCTACCGGTTAGGATGGACGACCACTAGTACCACCAACTGTGGCCACTAGAGGCCGAGGACGCAGTCATAGTCGCGATAGGGGCAGAGGTGTAGCCTGCACAGCAGCTAGGGCAGCACCTGTAGATCCACCAACCGCCCAGTTTAGGATTAGGTCCTAGTTGTGGACGCTCCAGCAGCACCAACTCAGACACCAGTTGTGGCCATTGTGATTCCGGGTCTTCAGGAATCCTTGGCTCAAATCCTATCAATTTATACTGGCCTAGCTCACACAGTTTTAGTCACTACAGCCGCAGCTACTTCTTATACCAGGGGAGGCAATCAAACTCTCGCCGATCGCACACCTGAGTAGGTCGTGTAGGGACTTCAGACGTCGGGGGAGCATCCAGCCCAGCCGGTTGCAGCTACTCAGGACTATGTAGTTGCTGTCATGCCAGAAGACGAGCAGCGTTGGTTAGAGAGGTTTGGTAGACTTCAACCTCCGGCCTTCAGTGGTGCAGAGGGTGAGGATGCCTATGGTTTCTTGGATAAGTTTCAGAGGATGCTTCGTACAACAGGTATTCTGGAGACCAGCGGGGTCGCTTTCACTACTTATCAGTTTTCTGGAGCTGCCTTCACTTGGTAGGAGACTTTTGAGAGGCATAGGCCTGTTGGTGCAGCACCCCTTACCTGGTAGAAGTTCTCCGTTCTCTTCTTGGAGAAGTATATGTTGCAGTCTTGTAGAGAGGAGCTACACAGGCAGTTTGAGTGGTTGCGTCAAGGAGAGATGACTGTGATGCAGTATAAGATGAGATTCTCTAAGTTAGCTCATCATGCAATTTGGTTGGTTCCGATAGATAGAGAGTGGATTAGGAGGTTTGTTGATGGCCTCACTTATCAGCTTCGTATTCTCATGACCAGGGAGAGGGTGACTGGTGCTACCTTTGAGGAGGTTGTAGACATTGCTCGTGAGATTGAGTCAGTTCGTTGCCAGAAGCGAAAGGAGAGGGAGGCCAAGAGGCCTCGAGGATCTGGTAGTTATAGTGGTGCTCCGTCGAGAGGTTAGTTTTAGCACGACAGAGGCTATCCATTAAGGCATGCTCAACCAGCTCGCCCAGGTTATCGTGGGGCATCATCGGATCATGGTTATCACAGTTCTCATCAGGTCCAGTCATCACTTAGTGCCCTTCCAGCTCAGAGTTCATCCCGTGCTCCATCAGTTCAGGGCTCTTCTATGCTAGGTGCATCTACTAGTCATTTCGGTGCTAGGGGTTCCCTTCAGTCCCCTTCTCCAGCACCTGGGAGTTGCTATGAGTGTGGAGAGATGTCTCACATGTGGAGGCAGTATCCTCGTCGTCTTACGGGTCCATCTCAGTAGAGAGGTTAGTCATCGGCTTCAGCGCCAGTTACTTCATCATCACCCACCCACCTAGCTAGGGGCGAAGGTCAGTCAGCTAGGGGTCGCCCTAGAGTGCGAGGTCGATCAGGTGGCGGTCAGGCCCATTTCTATGCATTTCCAGCTAGACCCGATGTTATTGCTTCCGATGATGTTATTATAGGTATTGTCTCAGTCTGCCACAGAGATGCTTCTGTATTATTTGATCCCGGTTCCACCTTTTCTTATGTGTCATCATACTTTGCTTGTTATTTGGGTACACCCCATGAGTCTCTTGCTTCACCTGTTCATGTATCTACCCCGGTGGGCGATACTGTTGTTGTAGACCGTGTGTACCAGTCGTGTGTGGTGGCTATTGGGGGTCTGGAGACCCGAGTGGATTTTTTATTAATGTGTATGGTGGATTTCAATGTCATTTTGGGCATGAATTGGCTATCTCCATGTCGTGCTATTCTAGACTATCATGCTAAGACAGTCACATTGGCTATACCGGGTGTGCCACGGATTGAGTGGCGAGGTTTGACTGATTATGTTCCTAGTAGGGTAATCTCATTCTTGAAAGCCCAGCGTATGGTTGGGAAGGGTTGTCTTTCGTATCAAGCCTTTGTGAGGGATGTCGGTGTTGCGACTCCCAGTATGGATTCTATTCCAGTCATGAGGGATTTTCTCGATGTGTTTCCTACAGACCTGTCGGGCATGCCACGGGACATGAATATTGATTTTGGTATTGAACTGGTGCCGGGCACTCAGTCCATTTCTATTCCGCCGTATCATATAGCACCAGCGGAGTTGAAGGAGTTAAAAGAGTAGCTTCAGGAACTCCTTGATAAGGGGTTCATTGGGCCTAGTGTGTCACCTTGGGGTGCGCCAGTTCTATTTGTGAAGAAGAAGGATGGCACTATGAGGATGTGCATTGATTATAGGCAATTGAACAAAGTAACAGTTAAGAACAAGTATCCTTTGCCTCGTATTGATGATTTATTCGACGAGCTTCAGGGAGCGAGAGTATTCTCCAAGATTGATCTTCGTTCAGGTTATCACCATTTGAAGATCAAGGACTCGGATATTCTTAAGATAGCTTTCAGGACCCGATATGGTCATTATGAGTTCTTGGTGATGTCTTTTGGGCTGACCAATGCCCCAATAACGTTCATGCATTTGATGAACAGCATGTTCCGGCCTTATCTCGACTCATTTTTCATAGTCTTCATTGATGATATTCTAGTGTATTCGCATAGTTAGGAGGAGCACGCGGAGCATTTGAGAGTTGTGGCAGAGATTGAGGGATGAGAAGCTTTATGCAAAATTCCAAGTGTGAGTTTTGGCTCAGTTTAGTGGCTTTCTTAGGCCACGTGGTGTCCATCGAGGGTATTTAAGTTGATTCGAAGAAGATAGAGGCGGTTCAGAGTTGGGCCAGACCATCCTCAGCCACAGAGATTCGTAGTTTTCTTGGTTTGGCGGGTTATTAACACCGGTTTATTCAGAGATTCTCATCTATCGCATCGCCCTTGACCAAGTTGACTCAAAAGGGTACTTCATTTGTATGGTCAGACGAGTTTGAGGAGAGCTTTCAGAAGCTCAAGACAGCCTTGACCACAGCTCTAATGTTAGTTTTGCCATCCGCTTCAGGTTCATATACCGTGTATTATGATGCTTTGAGAGTTGGTATTGGTTGTGTATTGATGCAGAAGGGTAGAGTTATTGCTTATGCTTCTCGTTAGTTAAAGCCCCATGAGAAGAACTACCCCGTTCATGATTTGGAGTTGGCTGCCATAGTTCACGCGTTGAAGATTTGGAGGCATTACTTGTATGATGTGTCTTGTGAGGTGTTTACTGATCATCGTAGCCTCCAGCACTTGTTCAAGCAAAAGGATCTTAATTTGAGGCAGCGGAGGTGGTTGGAGTTGCTAAATGATTATGATATTACTATATTGTACCATCCGGGGAAGACCAATGTGGTGGCCGATACTTTGAGCTGAAAGGCGGTGAGTATGGGCAGTTTGGCATATATTCTAGTTAGGGAGAGACCTCTTGCAGTTGATGTTCAGGCCTTGGACAATCGGTTCGTGAGGTTAGATATTTCGGAGCCCAGTCGGATATTGGCTTGTGTGGTTTCTCGGTCTTCCTTATATGATCGCATCAGAGAGCGCCAGTATGATGATCCGCACTTGCTTGTCCTTAAGGACAAAGTTCAGCACGATGATGCCAGGGATGTGACTTTTGGTGATGATAGGGTGTTGAGGATGCAGGGCCGGATATGTGCGCCCAATGTGGATGGGCTTCAGGAGTTGATTCTTGAGGAGGCCTATAGCTTACGGTATTCCATTCATCCGGGTGTTGTGAAGATGTATCAGGATTTGAGGCAGCATTATTGATAGAGAAGAATGAAGAAAGACATTGTGGGATTTGTGGCTCGGTGTCTCAATTGTCAACCGGTGAAATATGAGCATCAAAGACCAAGTGACTTGCTTCAGCGGGTGGATATTCCAGAGTGGAAGTGGGAGCGGATCACTATAGACTTTGTAGTTGGACTCCCACAGACTTTGAAGAAGTTCGATGCTATTTGTGCAATTGTGGATCGGCTGACCAAGTCCGTGCACTTCATTTATGTATGTACTACCTATTCTTCAGAGTGGTTGACAGAGATCTATACCCGAGAGATTGTTCGTTTGCATGGTGTCCCAGTTTCCATCATTTCAGATAGGGGCACTCAGTTTACTTCGCATTTTTGGAGGTCTGTGCAGCGAGAGTTGGGTACTCAGGTTGAGTTGAGCACAACTTTTCACCCTTAGACGGACGGGCTGTCTGAGCGCACTATTCAGATATTGGAGGACATGTTGCGTGCTTGTGTCATTGATTTTGGAGGGTCATGAGATCAGTTTCTACCGCTTGCAGAATTTGTTTATAACAACAACTACCCGTCGAGTATTCAGATGGCTCCATATGAGGCTTTGTATGAGAGGCGGTGTAGATCTCCAGTTGGTTGGTTTGAGCCGAGTGAGGCTAGGCTATTGGGGACAGACTTGGTGCAGGATGCTTTAAAAAATGTAAAGGTGATTCAGGAGAGGCTTCGTACAGCGCAGTCGAGACAAAAGAGTTATGCTGATAGGAAGGTTCGAGATGTGTCCTACATGGTTTGTGAGAAGGTTCTGTTAAAGGTTTCACCCATGAAGGGTGTTATGAGATTTGGGAAGAAGGGTAAATTGAGTTATCGGTTCATTGAGCCTTTTGAGGTGCTACGGAGGATTGGGGAGGTGGCTTATAAGCTTGCTATGCCACCCAGCTTGCCAAGTGTGCATCCGGTATTTCATGTTTCTATGCTCTGAAAGTATATTGGGGATCCGTCTCATATTCTAGATTTCAGCATGGTTCGGTTGGATAGTGATTTGACTTATGATGTGGAGCCAACAACTATTTTAGAGAGTCAGGTTTGCAAGTTGAGATCAAAGGATATAGCTTCAGTGAAAGTGCAGTGGAGAGGTCGGACCATGGAGAAAGTTACCTGGGAGACCGAGCGAGAGATGCAAAGCAGATATCCTCACCTGTTTGAGGCTTCAGGTATGTTTCTTGACTCGTTCGAGGACAAACGTTTGTTTAAGTTAGGGAGGATGTGACGACCCGGCCAGTCGTCTCATGAGTTGCCACTCCATTTCACCCATTTCTGCTTCTTATTGCTTTGTCTATCGGTTCTATATGTGATCGGGTTGTTGGTTTAGGTTCGGAAAGGTTTTGGTAAGGTTTGAGACACTTAGTCTCTTTTGAGGAAGCTTAAGTTAGAAAAGTCAACCGGATGTTGACTTATGTGTTAGAAGACTCGGGTGTGAATTTAGATGGTTCGGATAGCTTTGGGAGGTGATTTGGGACTTAGGAGTGTGATCGGAATGTGTTTTGGAAGTTCGGAGTAGATTTAGGCTTGAATTGGCGAAATTGGATTTTTGGCGATTTCCGGTTGATAGGTGATATTTTGATATAGGGGTTGGAATGGAATTCCGAGAGTTGCAGTAGTTCCGTTGTGTCATTTGGTATGTGTGTGCAAAATTTTAGGTCATTCAGACGTGGATTGTTTAGGTTTTTGATCAAAACCGTAATTTAGAAGATTTTGAAATTCTTAGGCTTGAATCCGATGCGAATTTGGTGTTTTGATGTTGTTTTGAGCATTCTGAAGGTTGGAACAAATTTGAATGAGGTTATGGGATATGTTGGCATGTTTGGTTGAGGTCCCGGGGGCCTCGGGTGAGTTTTGGGTGGTCAATCGGACCATTTCATGTTGTTTGGAATTGCAGAAGAACTGCTGTGTGTTACAGAGAATTTAGACCTTCGCGTTCTCGAGTGGGTTCTCGCGTTCGCGAAGGGTTAATTGGTGAAGGCTGGGTATTAAGCCTTCGCGTTCGCGATGAAGGATCCGCGTTCGCGAAGGGATGGGTGATTGGTCATCGCGTTCGCGTGAAGTGGACCGCGTTCCCGTAGAGGAATTGGGTAGCTGAGCTTCAGGGTATTTTATTCATCGCGTTCGCGAGTGAGGTAACGCGCTCGCGAAGGGTCAAGCGAAAGAAGCATCGTGTTCACGATGGACAGTCGCAATCGCGAAGAGTAATTTTTTGGTCAAAGTTGATTTGTGCTTCGCGAACGCGAGGCGTTGACCTTGTTCGCGAAGAAGGAAATTAGGCCTGGGCAGAATGTTTAAATATTCGTCTTGTCCGCGATTTTGTGGTATATTTCCACCATTTTTGAGCGTTTTTGGAACTTTTTGAAGGGGATTGAAGAGGGATTCAAGGGGAATCACTTGGAGGTAAGATTCATGGACTTAAAACTCGATTCTAATGTGAAATCTACCTAATTTGTCATGGAAATTAAGCCTAAAATTGAAGAACTAGGGCTTGAAATTGGAGACCTAGAATTTGGGATTTGAGGGGTCTTTTGTGGTTGGATTTTGATGATTTTGGTATGAGCGAACTTGGGGAACGATAAGGAATCCATTGATGTAAATTTTATCAGAATCCGAGATGTGGGCCCGGGGGATCAGGTTTTGGCAATTTCGGGATTTAGGTTGTGAATTGATTATTTTCGCTTGGGCTTCGTCCCCTTAGCATATTTTGATGCCATGATTTTGATTTTGGATAGACTCGATGCGAGTGGAGCCGATTCGAGGGGCAAAGACGTCGCGGGCTAGAGTTTGGACCGGACTAAGGTGAATAATGATTGTAAACGATGTCCTGAGGGTATGAAACCATGGATTGCACATCGTTGTGCTACATTGAGGTGATGCACACGCTAGATGACAAGCGTGGGGTCATGCACTATTGGGGATTATGACTTAGTCCGTCCCGAATGACTATTTTACTTCGTATTTGACTGAAAACTATTTGCTATCATCATATTTTGGGCTGAATGCCATATTTGGGCCTCATGCCAACTATTTGAACCCTTAGGGGATTTTATTGATATTTTCTTAAAGTTTAACATTATACTTGAACTTAGTCATGCTATATTCTACTGTTTTCATAACTCAGCCATGTTTACTCTTCTTTAACACTTAAATGATATTTTGGGCTGAGCACTATGTTTTACTGTTGCCCGAGTGGCTGTGAGATTCTGATTGAGTAAGGCCGAGGGCCTATGTTGTGAGGAAACACCTGATTATGATTATGAGGCCGAGGGCATGAGATTTATACGCTACGAGATGGCTTGTTGATATGAGGCCGAGAGCCTAGTGATGATGCCACGAGATGACTATATATTGCGCTTGGGCCGTAACGGGCCCCTCTAGGAGTCTGCACAACCCCAGTGAGCGCGGGTACCCAGTGTGATGTGAGAGATAGCCCGAGGGGCTGGTGTTGTTCTATGATCTTGCCTGATGAGTGATCCTTTATGTGTTTATCTTTTCTATTTTCCTGTTATTTGCTTGCTTAACTATTAAAAAGGCATTTTATGAAGTTTTTAAACTGAACTCAGTAATTTTACACATCTTTACTGCTTCCTTATAGCCTATAATGTGCATTACGCGATTTCTTGCTTTTAGTCTTTATTTCTGATTACTACTCACTGAGTTGGAGTACTCACTTTACTCCCTGCACCCCATGTGCAGATTCAGGCGTTGCTAATCCTGCTAGTAAGGGTTGAGAGCTTCTGGCAGACTTCGGAGTTCACGAGGTAGCTGCTTGACATCCGCAGTCCCGTGTTTCTCCCCCTTTATCTCATTTCTTTCTCTGTCAGTGATTCTGTAATAGTTTAGTAGACACTTCAAACTTATAGTACATTGATAGATGTTCATGACTAGTGACACCTCGATATCGGGCTGTGTTGGGTTTTATTTTCGCAAACTGTAATGTTCACTGCTTACTTTTGGGTTATTTATTACATTTTAGACTTAATTCTTATTGTTTAATTGCTTAAAACTGGAATGAAAAATTGTCGGCTGGCCTTGTCTTCATGAGAAGCGCCATCACGACCGGGTCCGGGTTTAGGGTCGTGACAAGAGTATTATGGATTTTATAAGAGTAGTTCTTTCCGCCATAGTTAAGAACTTTGTCTTCCATCCAACTAGCCTGCTTTTAAAGTTGTCAAGTATGAACTGGAAGTTACTATTTTGATGTTGACTAGTAAAAATTGGAAAACCTAGATATTTTCCAAATGACCGTCCTTCCATCATTGCAAAGGATTGTAACACAAAGCTTTTGTTTGAAAGGGAGCAGTTATTTGAAAAAAATATCTTAGATTCTTGAAAGTTTATTTTTTGACCTGATATGTGATTGAAATGGTTAATATCATCAATAATAGCATGACAACTTTGCATATTAATTTTAGAAAGCAGGATGATATCATCGGCAAAGAAAAGATGTGAGATATCCGGACCATATTTGGAGATTCGAATTGGCTGCCAATGTAGATAATCTACTGACTAATTAATCATATGAGAAATATTTCAATACACATGATGAATATATAAGGAGACAAAGGATCCCCTTGGCGAAAAGGGGTGAAGTAAGAAGTACGTGTTCCATTAATGAGTATTGACATAGTTGTAGTGGTAATACAGGACATTATTAACTGTGTGAGAAAGTTAGGAATATTAAAATTTAAAAGAATTTTTCTTATAAAAGACCATTCCAGACGATCAAAAGCCTTTTCAAGGTCTAATTTGAGGAGCATGTAGCTTGTTTTACCTTTCATCTTATGAAAATGGATAATAATTTCCTGAACTATTATTGCATTGCCAGAAGCTCTCTTTCCTTGTTGGAAGCTAGTTTGTATTGGACCTATAATTTTCAAAAGGACAGGCTAGCCTATTAACTAATATTTTAGTAATTAATTTGTAAATAGTATTACACAAACTTATAGGCCTATATTGTTGAATTGTGTGTGCGTGCTTGAACTTTGGGATAAGGCATATCACTACTAGAAATTGGACCTATAGTAACGGTATTTTCCGCAACGGTTATATAACCGTTACTAAAGACCCTGTAGCAACGGTTATAACCGTTCCAATAGGATATCAAATCAACCGGCACATTTTTGCAAGTAAACCGTTACATAAGTGAAATAACCGTCGCCATAGGGTGTTCTACTGCGACAGTTTTTGTAACCGTAATAGTAGGACGACCTGTGACTACGGTTCTTTAAAAATGGGTCTATGGAGACGGTTCAATTTCCCTCCTAACTTTACCCAATTTTATTTTTATTTTCGTTTTTTCCCTCCATTAACCAAACCCTAGAATTTTTTTTTTAATTTCTAATAACAAAATATATGGAGCCCACTCAGATGAACTATTTCCTAGAGCACATCGAACAGAACAACACTTTCCACTTTTCTCAACTATCAAACTACCAAATTAGAGAATACTCCCCCAAGCAAATCTGAAGATGCCCAAATTGCAAGGACTAAGCAAATTAATATATCGACGGTCTCTTAATTCCAGCAAATAAATTGCAAGGACTCAGCAAATAGAGGACTCAGCAAGTAGTCGCTGACGAGACTCCCATCCAGATATTCCGGTGCCATAACGGTCTGGCCGAGATTTGCTTTTTAGGAGCCTTTTTGGTGCGGCCTTTTTGTACTCTACCGCCGAAGACTCTTAATTTTTCTATAGCTGCAAAGGTTATACTCATGGTTACTCTTAATTTTTTTTACAAGTTTATGGTAAGATACACTAATTCCCTTTGTGTTTTTGATAAAATTAGTAGGTGAAACAACTTTGGTACTAGTAGGGGTTGGAGAAGCTGCAAATTTGGTGCGATAAGGGCAGAGGCTTTGGCTCCTCATCTTAAAGATATTATTGAAAAAGCCAAATTTTTGTCAAAGGTTAGTACTGCTGTCCGCTTTTCTAAGTAGAAACACTAGAAAATTTCTTCATTTTCATTTAGTAAATGTATTTAAATGGTTTGGATCCGAATAAATTTGAATGATTTACTTTTGTTTTATTTTGGTTTTTTATTGTGGGTTTCTTCTTATTTGTTCAATTTTTTGTCTCTAAATAATAATAGAATTGCTGGGTTAATACCTAATTTATGGATATTCCTATGTGGTAAAAGGATTTTGGATGCCTAATTACTCTCCAGATTTTTTAATGGCTGAGATGTATTGTTAACAAGGACCAAATCTAATCTCATGTTAAAACAAGTTACAAAATATAAAGAAGCGGACAAGTGTTTGTGAAGATTATCCATCTTTGTGTAGTTTCTTGCTAAAGTTATTCCAAGGGGAGCACATAGCCAAATAGGGGGTACCCACTCATTAATGATTTTAGCATTCGAAGCTGACAACTTTTCAATCTTAACCCAAGTGACTTCACACATTTGCTGGAATGGCAGCTTTAGCTGATAAATTACTCGCCCTCTTCTGTCAGCTCATTCAGCTATGCTACATTTTTCTTGGTGCTTTAAGTTGCAACTGTAGCATGTTCCTCTTTATATTCAGCTAAAGCTTTTTCATGTTGGATGGGACTAAGAAATACTACTGTCGTGGAAAATACTTATCACCCAGTGCATGTGCCGAAAATAATAAGTGCATGATATGTATTTTTATATGTATTCTTACTTCAATTTATCAGTTTAATGTGATAGATTAAGGCATTAGTTCCAGATAATTTTTTATTATATCATATTAGTTTCTGATATATGTAAGAGAAAGTAGCAGCTAGCTAACTTGTTGATGCCTTTTATTTCCTTTTTAACTTAAAAGAGTCGAATCTCTTTCAAGCAGGTGTTATGTAAAAGATTGAGGAAGCAGAGTGGGTGTAAACCAATTAAGTCACTCAATATTCATTAGGTCTCAGTTGCTTTTTTTTCCCTACAAGATGCATTGTTTGAGTGCCTCGGCAATGACCAACTATCTCTAGATTTACTCATTATGTCTGATCTGCATTATCTTTAAAAGATGTCAAATCTCTCTCCCTCTATCACTCAATATGCATTCATACACGCATATGTCATTTCTTTTTAGGTGGAATATATCGATAACCCCTTGAACTCACATCCTTTCATTTTGGTCCTTGCATTTTAAGCTTTAAATTTTGTTGGAAATGTCAAATTAATATGCTTTTGGTTTATTTGGTTAGTTTTGTTGATTTACTTTTATCGTATAGAATATCTATGGATAATGGTGATAAAAGTTGAATGAATCTCTTGAGATGGACGGATGAGTATATCCGTGGAGTGAATGATTTTCTTGATAAGGCATTTGAACGAGCCGCCCAAGGAAATAAAATATTATGCCCTTGCAAAAAGTGCATGAATCGCTATTGGTATTATAGAAATGTGGTGGAGGATCATTTGGTTGTTCATGGATTTGTTGATGGTTATACCAAATGAGTTTTCCACGGGGAAGGATTTTCCTCGAGAAATACACCTCATCCAAGCAATGATGATGAAGGTTCTACCATGCGTGATGATATTGATGGGCTACTTCATGATACATTTAGAAATATAGAGGGTCAGGCAGGGGATGAAGAAGGAGTTGGGGAAAGACTATCTGAAGATGCAAAGAAGTTTTTCAAATTGCTGGAGGAAGGAAAACAAGTGTTATATCCGGGTTGTGAAAATTTCAGTAAACTGAGTTTCACTATTCGATTGTACTTGCTTAAATCCTTGCATGGGTTGAGTAATGTGGCTTTCTCTGATTTGTTAGAGTTGATAAAAGAGGCATTTCCTTTGCTCAGGTACCGGAATCTTTCAACAAGGTTAGAAACATGATAACAGATTTGGGTCTTCATTATGAAAAAATACATGCATGCCCTAATGATTGCATGTTGTTTTGGAAAGAAAATGTGAATGTCGATAATTGCTCTATTTGTGGGTCTTCAAGATGGAAGAGTGCTGGTCCTTTTACTAAAGCAAGCTCTAAAATCCCTGCAAAGGTTTTAAGGTACTTTCCTTTAAAGCCTAGGCTTCAGAGGATATTCATGTGTTCTGAAACGGCTGTTGCAATGAGATGGCATGCTAATGAACGACCCAATGATGGGAATCTAAGACATCCTACTGATGGGGAAGCTTGGAAGGCTTTTGATTCTTTGCACCCAGACTTCTCTAGAGATGCTCGAAATGTTAGATTGGGTCTTTCAAGTGATGGTTTCAACCCGTTTCGGACCATGAGCATTTCCCATAGCACGTAGCATGTTATGTTAATGAACTATAATTTATCACCGTGGATTTGCATGAAGCCAAAGTATATAATGTTGTCTATGATCATTCCAGGTTCATTAGGAAATGATATAGATGTGTACCTACGACCATTAATTGAAGAATTGAAGGAACTATGGGAAACTGGGATAGACACATTTGATGCTGAAACCAACCAAACTTTCCGAATGTGTGCTGCCTTAATGTGGACAGTTAGTGACTTTCCAGCATTAGCAATGCTTTCAGGATGGAGCGTTAAGGGGAGATTGGAATGCCCCACTTGCAATTATGACACATATTCTCAATATCTCAAACATAGTCATAAGATGTGTTACTTGGACCATCAAAGATTTTTGCCTCGTGATCATCCATTCCGACGAGATAAAAATTCTTTTGATGGTAAGGAGGAGCATAGACCTGCACCTGCTCCATTGTCGGTTGAAGAAGTGTTTGAAGAGCTACTTGAATTCAACAATATCTTTGGAAAGAGAACTAAAAAAGGCCTGGGAGTGGTAAGGGTCCGTGGAAAAAGAGATCCATTTTTTTCGAATTGCCATATTGGGTGCATAACAAATTGAGGCACAATCTTGATGTGATGCACATCGAGAAAAACATATGTGATAGTTTGCTTGGGACTTTATTAGAAATAGATGGAAAATCAAAGGATCATGAAAAATCTCGCTATGACTTACAAGAAATGGGGATACGAAAGGAGCTACAACCAAGAATAAATAATGATGGAACTATAAGTTTGGCTAGATCTTGTTTCTACATGAAACTGAAATAGAAAAGTTTGTTTTGTACTGTCATGAAAAATGCTAAATTACCAAAAGGCTGTGCTTCGAATATTTCAGAACGTGTACAAGTGAAGGAGATGAAAATATCAGGGTACAAGAGTCATGACGCCCATTTTATGATGCATTACTTGCTCCAGGTTGCTGTTAGAAAAGTGTTGCCCAAGAATATTTCATTGGCCTTGATTAGGTTGGGAAATTTCTTTAGAGCTATATGTAGTAAGGTCATAAGGCGAAGAGATCTTGAAACAATGCAGTCTGAAATTGTTGAAATAACATGTGAGCTTGAAAAGATTTTTCATCCAACATTTTTTGACATAATGCCACATTTGCCTATTCATTTGTACGTAATCGATCTAGGCCAGAAGCGTCAATAGCAGAGGGGTTTTTGGCCGATGAGTGCTTGACGTTTTGTTCGAGATATCTACATGATGGTGTGAAGACAAAATTAAGTAGGTACCAAACTGTAGATGATGAGTGCTCTCAAAATTTGTCACCTATATTCCCTAATATAGGCCATCCAATTGGAAGTAAGAAAAAAAATACTTTTCTCATGGATGCGCAGTTATGCTTTGAAGCACATCGATATGCTCTGTTCAATACTGGAGATGAACAAATGGAAAAGTTTATCGAGTAAGATAAATTATATTAATATTTATTTATTTTTTATATTATTTTTTCTTTATTATATGATTAAACTTGAAATATTCTTGATTGCAGGGAGCATAAGAATTTAATTGTTAATCATAGTAGATCAAATGCATGGGTAAGAGCGAGGGATCATAGTCGGGAATTCAACAATTGGCTTAAAGAGAAAGTTAAAAATATTGTATTGCCAGATTATTTAAGATCGCTAGCCAAATGACCTAATATGGTAGCCAAAAGATATACGGGATATTTTATTAATGGATACCGATTTCATACTAAAGAATGGGATTCCCGAGGTAAGACTCAAAATAGTGGAGTTACTTTATCGGCAACAACATATAGTTTTGCTAGTGCTAGGGACCAAAATCCCATCGATGGTGAAGTTATCTATTATGGAGCGATTCAGGATATCATTGAGATTGATTATTGGGGTTGTTTCAGTGTTGTGCTATTTAGATGTGATTGATTTCGTAATGAAATAGATGATTATGGGTTAACTCGGGTGTGCTTCAATAGATTATGTAGTAGAGATGATTCTTTTGTATTGGCATCACAAGTTTATCAAGTTTTTTATGTTGAGGATCCAACTGAGAAAGATGTTTATTATGCGAGGAGCAAAGTACTTGTTGATTTGTATGATCTAGAGGAAGAGAACTGTCCTAATATTGGAGAGATATTTTGGAGGAAACCTAATAATGACATTGGTTCCTCATCTAGATTACTTGATGTTGACATTAGATGGTCAAGAGATGATGTACCCGTTGATATCATTGATACTCCATCTAATGCACAAAATTCACATGATACAATGGTGGAAACATCGGAAGAGGAGGATGGGTTTGATGATACTGATTGAGACTGGATGGAAGCAGATGATTAAATAAGAAAATTTTGAAATTCTTTTAAGTATATTCTTTTTTGAGTGAGTGATAATGCCTTTTTAATAAATATTTTATGATTAATTTTGTTTATTTTCTTTATAAAAATTATTCTGATATGCTTCAATTTTTGCAGGATTTGAGAGAGATTTCGGATACTTTTGTTCGGTTGTTGAGGCTCGTCCCTTCTCCCACGTCCTCTTTGGTTTAGTTGGTAATTTCTATCCTCCATTAAATTATATCAATATTATAGCTAATATGATATTTGGTCGTCATTCTCACACGGAATGGCTCAGTTCATTCACATTGTTCATTCAACTGAATATTATAGCTGGTTTTTCCAGTTATTGATCTTGCCTCATCATCCACATGTTGCAAATCCTTCCCAGTTTTCTTCATTGCACAGTCATGCTCTTTGTGCGTATCAGTAGTAACTTGTTCTTAGCTACTAAAATCTGATTTTTAAGACCTGTAGAATTATTTTTGGTTGGTGATTTATTTACCACTACCCAAGGTTGATCTGTTGGGTGTTTAACAACCTGTGAGCCTGGTTCTTTGTGCGTATTAGTAGTAACTTGTTCTTAGTTTTCATATCCAACAATCCAGTGGTCTTAGGAATGACTTGCCCGATAAACAAAGCCCCAGATTCTTCTACTTTTTCTTGCTGAAGACCAGCCTGCTCATTAGATTCAATCTGTTGCTGCACCCCTACTGACTTGCTGAGTGTATTAGCTTGATCTACACACCCATTCAACTTACTATTAGTTTGCAAAGCTGAATTCACAGCCTTGTAAATCCTAGCCGAAGCTGTAGTTATAGGGACATCACCTCACTTCAGCATTTCTTTCATTTCTTTGGATTGAAATTTAGTGTTGATTTATTGTGCCTCAGTTGCCACCTTAATGAAGGCATCCTCCAAAGATATGTCAGCCAAACCCCAAGATTAGACAGTATACTTCTGCTTTGCAAGTTTAACTGTTAGAAATACATCCGAAATTCTTGAATGGAAAGTTGTAATTGAGGCTTACAATACTGTTGAATCTTTGTGCTTGAAGTTAAGGTCCTATGATTAGATCTATCTGTTTGATTCACCTGAAATATACATTCTTCGAGCAGATTTTTGTTAGAAATGATATACTATGTTTGCTACTTTTGCTAACCTATATTGTGTTTGCTTTTTAGAATCTGAAAAATATTTGAATAGTCATGAATCAAGAAGGGTGCTCAAGCAAAAATAAGAAAATATCCAACCGTATTCCAGCTGGATCACTTGCATCTTTGCGAAATCAAAAGGTTTCGTCGTTGACAACAAAAAGAACCTTCCAAGCTACAAGATCAAATGCAATTGAAGAACGACAATCAGAAGGTGGATTACCTTCATCTTTACGAAACCAAAAGGTTTCATCATTGACAACAAAAACAGCCATGAAAGCTCTAAGATCAAATGCAAATGAAGAACGATAATCCGAAGGTGGATCTCAATTGCAAGAACAAGTGCCACAGAATCGCACCTCTTCAGCAACACAAGGAGTACATGAACAAGTGCAACAAGGGAATATGGATTTCATCACTCCTGCATCATAGGGAGTACATGAACGATCTGATGACTCTACCACTCATGAAGCAGTTGAACAATTTGAGGAACAAGGCAAATATATATAAATTTTAATCATAAACTTAACTAAAAATAGTGATTAATGATTATCTTTGTTTTGTTCTATTGCAGGCCCCTCCTCGCCAAAAAGAAAAAGAGGCCGTACTCAAATGCCAAGGGTTCATGGTAGAAAGGAGCATAAAATAATCATTTTAAATGAGTATAATCAACCCGTTGGTCCTATTAAAGAGGTTGTAAAAGAGTTGGGTAGCTTCCTCGGCATATTGGCAAGGAGTGAAACTTTTTGTCCTCTTAATGTATTTAATTGGAGGAAACTTGACACAAAAGATGACATGTGGAAATATATCAAGGTATTAAGTTCCCAATGTCCCATAAACATGGATGATATTTTTTATTTCTTACACTAATCCAATTGTACTAAATTTGTAGAAAAAATATGACATTCCTGACGAGGCGAAACCATGGGTTTTTGAATCAGTTTGTAGTGCTTGGAGAAAGTATAAGAGTCAATTGAAGACAACTCACTTCACAACCTATGATAATGATGAGCTTCGAATGGAGAATAGGCCAGTAGATATTCCGGAATCTCACTTTAAGGATCTTCTTAAATATTGGAACTCCGATCCTCATAAGGTAATTACATCCAGAATCTCTTGTCTTGTTTTAACATAATTGTTCTTTGGTGTCTGAGTCAAAAGAATCAGAAGTAAAATAGTACCGAATTTGACCATTTGCTTTTCCCCAATCTTCCGCCCTACCATGTTATGTTTGAAATGTTTCTATAGTAAATTAGTACTACTACTAGTCAGTTTGGTGGAGTAAGGGTTCTTCTTCTTCAGGTATGTTTTGCTTTTGCACTTTTTATTTTCATTCTTCTTCTTCTTCTTTTTCTTTTTCTTTCTAAATGTCCAAAAAGCGTCGAAATGCTGGCAAATTTTTTTCAGAAATTTTTTGCCTAGTTTCTGTCCAATTTCTGCCCAGTTTTAAACAAGTAAATATATCAGTCCACTGGAGATGCAGGTTTATACTAACCTGAGACCTCTTTCATAAGGTAGACAAGATAAATAACCCAGTGAAAAAGGAATAACAAAACAAAACCAATTTCTTTTTAGTTAATAAAGAAGTGGAAATGTAAAGAAATTTCCAATAGGAACAAAAACTGGGCATCAATGGTGACTGCAGCTGTTGTGAGATGTTCTACTAAATTGATAGGGTGGTTTATTATAAGAAGAGACTGTAAAAGAGAGTATGAAACTCAGAGGCTCACTCTCTCCATTATAAGCTTTCCCAATTGCAGTAAATCAATCACCTATTGGTTGACTCGTTTATTTGCAGAAAATGTCCGAAACCAATACAGAGAATCGAAATAAGTTGAAGTGCCCGCACACTGCTGGCAGAACACCTTTTGCTTTAATTCGCGAGGTTTGATGTTTATCTTTCTTATTTTTTTAAATTATGAACTTGCTAACTTTATATGGAAAGATTCTTATACCTGTTTTCATGTAACTAGGAAAAAAAGAAAGAAATCTCTGATACTTCAGATACTGTATCAAGTAAGGACATGTTTGTGGCTACAAGAAAAAGAAAACTTGGCCGAGTATACAAAAGCTCATATGACAATACGATTAGTAAAATTGTATGAAATTTCTAATTTAAAGTTTGTCGTGCTTATTTATTTGTTCTTAATTATTGATTCAACTTTAGTTACTTAAAACTCTTTTTTCTCGCATTTTTGGTTTGTAGGCTGAAATGGAGAAAATACAATCAACTCAGGAAAGTGAAGATGACAGTCATTCAGATGACGCTTTTGCATCAGTCATGGGACCTGAGCATCCAGGTCGCGTGAGATTGTATGGACGAGGGGTTACCAAGATTGTGTTAAAAGGGCAAAAAGGGAATCTTGGGTCTTCTGATGAGAGGATGCAACAGAAAATGGAGGAAATGGAAGAGAGGATGCAACAAAGAATGCATGAAAAGTTGAACGAATAAAAGGATGCCATGGAACAAAATATTACAATGAACATCATCGCACGACTTCAGCGTCTGAACCCATATTTGCGACTTGATCCTGACATGTTAAGGTTCAGTGCACGTTCACCTGTAGAAGCCTCCTCTGCACAACAAGCTGCTGTTCAACTAAACAGTCGACCATCTGCTGGTAGTAACAATCAAGGTCAGTACGTACCAAATATTATACATCTTCTTCTATTTCTTCTTCTTCTTCTCCTTCTTCCTTGCTTGGGATTTTGCTTGGTTCAAGGCAGAGGGGATATGAATTGCCATGTTTCCATTTTCACTAGGCAGTCCATATGGCTGTATTATCATGTCTTTGTACAGTTATATTGACATTTATATCATATGTTTACTGTCTTTGTAATGAAGATTACATCATTGAAATGCATTGGCTGCTTTTTTAAATAGCAAGTAGGTTATGGAAAGAAATTACGGTAGTAAATAGGATTCAAGATAGAAGAAAGAGGAACCTTGTAATGAGAATCTTGGAATGGTAGATTTTCTGTAATTGTCTTTAGGCTTCCTGTGAATTATCACCACAAGATACAAATTACTGCCAGGAATTTAAATTAGCAATATCTGAAAAGAAAAGATAATAAGAATGGATTTATTTATGACTTACTTGAAGAAGGAACTGCGATGGTGGAAATGAGAAGGGAAAATCCCACAAATATTAGTAAGAATAAGCATAGAAAATTAGAAGCCCTATGCTCCATTTTTTTTGTTGGAGTATTGTCTTATGACAGGATGAAGGTAGATCTGAGAACAGAGACAGCTAAAACTGCTGGCCTTTTATAAGGGGAGGATACTATTTTAATATTTACTTTCTTAAACAATTTCGCATTATAAAAATTAAAGTACTTCATGAGTTCTCACAAGGCATTTTCTTGATAGCAGGAAAACAAGTAGAAGAGGTTTTCAACTCCCAACATGATCTTTATATCGATGTTTAATATTTGCAAATACTGAATTTCGGTAGTTGAAATACTGGTGAAATATTGAAAAGGTTGTTTGAGAAGTATTTCGAGTGAAATAATCATTTTTACTTATAAAACTTAAAATTGCTTAGGAGGTATTGTTCATATAATTTTTGTTCATTTTCAATTTTCGACTTGAGAATAACGAGGCTACCTTGTTAAACTTGCACATTTTGTTGTTGGAATCTTTTATATATGTTTCTCCTTAGACTTAAGAAATGGTTAGAAAATGTTTTGGCAATCTCAATTTGTTTAGTCTGTAGATTGAAGACATGATGGAAAGCCTTGGCGTAACTAGTAAAGTTGCTACCTCTTGCAGAAATGTAGGGTAAGGCTGCGTATAGCGCTTAGTGCACCGGGCTGCCCTTTTTATAGATTGAAGACATGCTATGAATAATGCTATATATCAAACCCTGGACATAAAAAGTAAATTCAATGTTTATTCTTAAGCAAAACAAGAGAAGTAAACATGGCTACAAGCCTACAACTAACCTGCTGCTATTGAAACTCATTTCTTAGTACACTGACTAAGAAAAGGTTTTTTGCACTCTGTAATAGTAGCTAGCTCTCTCTTTTTTTTTCATGGCAATTTGTTCTATGAGTATTCTTAGACCGGATTCTCTTGAAGGATAATAACTTTATTTATCCTCTTTTGTAGGTGGAGTAAATCAAGAAATGGATGATGAAGACGATTAAGAACTAGACCTTACTTGAGATAATTTTGAATTGTTATAGATGAATGTTCTAGGAATCTTTTGTTACCAATATTTTTTGAAACTTATTTACCCTCTTGAAATATACTATACTTATGCACTCATGGGATAGTGCTTTATAGATATTATTATTTGCTTGATGGATAATTTTATATTATTAATTGTTTCATTTTATGATGTATTTAAATTTTAATATTATTATAATTTATTATATGTATAAATTTTATTTATAACAAGTGATATATTTTGATTTTAATTGAACCGATACAGTAGCCTACCTGAACCGTTGCAATAGGATACAAATGGCGTTCCAGTAGACAATGTAAACCGTTGCAATATGTCCCATAAACTGTTCTAAAATGATCTACAAAACCGTTCCAAATACAAATATAACCGTCACGATAGCTTAAAGAAACCGTTGCTATATCCAACATAACCGTAGCAATAGCTTACATAAGTATTGCTTTAAATAATATGGCAATGGTTAAGAACCGTTGTATAAACAATATAGTAATGGTTTTAATCCGTTCCAATTGGAAAAAATAATCGTTCCAACAGAGAAGGGGAAAACCGTTGCGATAGACATATCTATTGTCATGGCAATGCAAACCGTTGCAAGAACCATTTCAGTAGACCTATGGGTACGCCGGCTGATGTAACGGGCGGTAAACCGTTCCAAAATCCCTACGACAACGATTTGGCAGTCTATGGGGACGATTTTCCAACCGTTACTGTAGATCATTTTTTAGTAGTGTATGTAAGTGTGATTAAGGTCAGGGGGAATGACCTTGTCAGTGAAAATTTGTTGGCAAAAACGTATAACCTTAGGGCCTACTTCGTTCCAATATTTTAGATAGAAAAAAGGATGTAGGCCATCCGGACCTGACGCTTTATAAGGTTTGAATCTTTTTATAGTTTGAGTAATTTCTACATCTTTAGGAACTGCCTCTAGGAGCTGGAAGTCAGTATGTTCAATTACATTTGAATGTGCTACCTGAATATTAGTTGAAGAAAAAATATGTTCTGTTGAAAACAAGTGCTGGTAGTAATCAGAGATTTGTCTGTGTATTTCATTAGTGTTAAAAGTCCAATTTCCTACTATATCTTGTAGATCAGTTATCCTATTTTTTCGTCTATGTTGTAGTATGGACATATGGAAAAATTTAGTGTTGGCATCACCGTTATTTAGCCACGATATATGAAATTTAAGTTTCCAAAAATCTTCCTCTAAGCGCAGAATGTTACTATAATCATTTATTAACTGTTGCTCTAGATTTTGAAGGAATTTACTTGTAGGATAATGAATTGAAGATTGAATGCCCTTGAATCGAGCTAATAACTTTCGTTTGGAATAGCCTCCTCGAAAAAAAATTCGTGCTAATAAGATCAAACTAATTTCCCCAGACCTTATGCACTAGTTGTTGGAATTGAGGGTGTGTTGTCCACATTGTCTCAAAGCGGAAGATTTTCTTATGATGGGGCGCCTAGATTCCAATGTTAATAAAAGCGGATAGTGGTTCGAATAAGTTCGTGGTAAATGTTGAACCGCTGCCTCTGGGAATATATTAAGCCATTCATAATTTGCTAAAATACGGTCTAGTCTTTCTAAAATTGTGTAGCCATGACGTCATTTATTGGTCCACGTGTAATGGCTACCCCTAAACCCTAAATCCATCAAATTGCATGAATTAATAAACTTTCCAAAGTTATCTGCTCTACTATTACTTATTGGTAGACCACCAAATTTTTTATGAGCGCTAAGTATTTCATTAAAGTCCCATCCTATTAGCCAAGGACCATTTACGTAGTTTCCATGAAAAGACATTAAACTATCCCATAGTTTATTTCTAGCACCGTAAGAATTACTAGCATAAATTGTAGATAATAACCAGCAGTGGATGGACATATCTAAACAAGACAGTGTATTTCTTATTCTGACATCCTCAGTTCTTCCATATTAATTAGTGTGTCATGACACAACACGACCAAACAACCTATGAGCCCATTAGCAGGCACCTCCGACATGTGAGTGAACTGAAAATCGTCGCGAAGCACTGTGTGATCATGCATGTGTGTCTCCAAGAGTATAGCCAAAGCTGGCCTGTGATTGTCCAACAAGGATCAGAAGTGGTGCCTAAATTCAGCATTATAGGAACCTCGCCAATTACAAATTATAAAATTCATGCTTGGAGGTGAAACGATTACCCTCTCAGTCGGAACTGGACTCTAGGGATTGGTAGCCTGCATGGCCATCATTCCCTGATCCTCTACTGATTTAATCTTTGGAAGCGTCGGAATTATGACCATGGCATATTTCCCGGCTTCTCGATTTGTCATCAAACGGAAGTTGAGTCTGCATGTTACTAACTCTAGCGGGCATTTCAGTATGAACTTTTTTTGTACTGCTCCTTGAGGTTGTAAAGATAAATGCCCTTTAGCCACAGAAATTCCGTGCGAGTTACCCTCATCTCCGCTAAGATTTCCACCAACTCCTGATTTGTTTGCATGTCTAGTACGTTTGGAGATATTTGTGGTGAAGGAGATGGAGTCATTTGTGGAGATAATGGGTCATATGGACTTATTGGTGTGGAGTAGGGTGATAGAGGGTTGAATGAGTCAAGTGGTTGGAACTAAAGGGCATATATTTGGCCCTAGTGGTGTGGAGGGTAGAAAAGAAGCAGGTTCATGTGTGGGTTTACATGCAGAGTTGGAGGGTTCATGGGAAACGACCATTGTGGTTGGTGCGAGTCGATGGTCCAGTAGTAGTGGAGTCTGAGTTGTGTACCATTGTGTTTGGACATATGCCTCCATCCCAAACCTGATTCCCTCCGTTATAATTTCGGCTAAATGTGTTGGATTTTGGACTAAGAGGACTACTTCCTGTTTATTGAGCTCTACGGTGAAGATCAGAGCATAGACTTGGAGGCCCATATCCAGCCATGATTGTAATGGATGGTCCATCATTTGAGGTTGTGAAGTGCATATCAGAGGCTTTGATGGGTGGGGTATTTGTGGACCCTGCATGATCAGGCGAGGAAGATGATAAAACTGGTTGTTGTGGTGGATTGCTTCTCTGAGATAGTTGTTGCTGTGAGTGTTTGTGAAGGTTGGTCGCTGCATGGTTTATGAAGAAAGGTGAAAGAAGAGTAGACTGTTGGTGGAGGTAATATTGAAGGAGTTGCTGCAGAAGAGTTATTCCTCCAGGAGTATTAGAAGGTGTAGACAGTGGCCTAATAGCATGTATAGAAGAGGATGGAAGGGTGGCGGAGAGATGATGGTCATCACATGGACCATAATCATTATGGTTTGTTGGAGTTGGAGAAATCGTAGGTTCATAGGCTACTGTAGTATGCAACTTAGTGTTGTTAATGGTGTTTTGTAGAGGTAATTTCGAGGACTTTGCTGGGCATTAGGGATTATATTCTTGGATGATTGGTCAGTCGTAGCCCGTAGTGGTTGTGGTAATAGTAGGCTCATTTACCTAACGTGTCACCAAAGGGATAGTTAACGTGTGGAAGCTAGTGTTTGACAGTAGGGTTTCTTGAGTAATGTTATTACTATTAACAATGCTAAGGTAATTAATATGGTTTCTAACTGTGTGGGCTGTGGGCTTGTAAGTTTGCCCTGTTGGACCTACTAATAAGGGCTTCAGAGTTGAAAGTGTTTGGTGTGACATGTTGGATTATGTTATGTGAGGGTGTAGTATTGGGCCGGTTAGAAGTCAATGCTGGGCTAGTAGGAAGAATGTCATTATTAACTAAGTTAGTATCCATATCAGCTGATAGATATAGGAAATGATTAGAAGAGCTTTTAGTGGACTGCCCATGTGGATTTGGGTAATTACAGTTTGAGTCGGCCTTATTTAGCTCAGTAGGTATAGGGAACTTACCTGCTTCTGCCGGTGGTGTTCTGGTTTCCGCCTCCTTTGCATTCCTCATTGTTGAGCTTGGATGATTGGTCATGCGGTTGTTATTCCTCCTTGGAAAGTTGACAGTTTGCCACTCTATTTGTTGGGGTTTGACAGTAGGGGATTTAGTAGAAGAAGAAGGTGAGCTGTTTGTATTCAAAAAAGAGCTTGTTATTGATTTTTGGAAGGAGCAGTTTAATGAGGCATGGCCATATCTTCCATAGTCAGTACGAAGAAGATTAAGCCCTTCGTTTTGGATGGCTTGTTTGCGGTTGTCAATATGAATGTGTGTTTTAAGTGGCTTTTCAAGCGCTACCTCAATGCAAATGCGTGCATACCTTCCCCTAATAGCAGTGGTGGTGCAAGTATCAACTTTTAGCAGTTTGCCCAGTTTAGATCCCACCAGTTGTAGAATTTCCAAATTATAAAACTCAGTAGGGAGTTCAGGAAGATGCACCCATATAGCAGAGTACGTTAGTTAAGTATTAGAGGCAATGAATTTAGGTTCCCACTGTTGCGGAAACCAAATGTATATAGTGTGAATAAGTCACAACTACTATACCAAAAATTATGATAGCCACCAAATAATAAATAAGACAATAAAACAACAATAAAGGGAACACCAGAATTTACGAGGTTCGACTAATTTTGCCTACTCCTCGGACACAACCAATATTTTATTCCACTCCAAAAATACAAGTGAAATAATACTAAAGAGAGAAGATACAAATGCCTTAAACATATGAGAAGACAAATGAGAGGTGTGTTTCAATCCTAAACATTAAGCCTCCTTTTATAGGTGAAATTTCCATAAATATTTTGCCCACAACCGATGTGGGACTTTGGCAATCAACAAATCTCCACCTTGCAAAATTCCACATCTTCAATTTTCTCTCAGTAACAAATTTTGGTTGTGTCTTCGTCTTCAATCTTCAGTGTTCAACAATGTTGATCAAATCCAAACAATGTTGAAACTTGACCGCAGTCACCACTTTTGTCAGCATATCAGCAGGATTCTCTGTAGTATGAATTTTCTTCACCGTGACTCCACCTTCTTCAATGATTTCTCGTACGAAATGATATTGAACATCAATGTGCTTCGTCCTTGCATGATAAACTTGGTTTTTCGCTAATTGAATAGCACTTTGACTATCACAAAAAATTGTGATACTTTTTTTGTTCAACACCAAGCTCCTTTAGCAACCCTTGAAGCTAAATTGCCTCCTTCACAGCCTCTGTAATAGCCATGTACTCTGCCTCTGTTGTAGACAAAGCAACTGTTGACTGCAAAGTAGACTTCCAACTAACTGGTGCCTTTGCAAAAGTAAACACATAACCAGTAATTGATCTTCGTTTGTCCAGATCACCCGCAAAATCTGAGTCACAATATCCAACTACAGACTGATTGCCTTCCTGCTCAAAAACTAACCCAACATCTACAGTATTATGAACATACCATAGAATCCACTTCACAGCTTGCCAATGCTCATTTCCTGGATTATGCATATATCTGCTAATAACTCCAACAGCTTGTGAAATGTCAGGTCTCGTGCAGACCATTGCATACATCAAGCTACCAACAACATTTGCGTATGGTACCTTTGACATATACTCTCGTTCAGCTTCATCTTTTGGCGACATAGTAGTACTTAGCTTAAAATGGGGAGCAAGTGGAGTACTAACTCGCTTAGTATTTTCATCTATGCCAAAACGTTGTAGTACTCTTTTCAAATATTCTTTCTGAGATAAACAGAGTTTCTTTGAACGTCTATCTCTTATTATCTCCATGCCAAGAATTTTCTTTGCCTCACCCAGATCCTTTATCTCGAACTCCTTCTTCAGTTGAATCTTCAACTTATCAATTTCTTCCGAATTCTTGGAAGCTATCACCATATCATCAACATATAGGAGAAGATATACAAAGGAACCATCTTTAAGCTTGCACAAATACACACAATGATCGTACTTGCTTCTCTTGTACCCTTGCCGCAACATAAATTTGTCAAATCTTTTGTACCATTGTCTAGAAGATTGTTTCAATCCGTACAACGATTTTTCAAGTTTGCACACCATATTTTCCTTTCCAGCAACTTTGAATCCTTCTGGCTGAGTCATGTAGATTTCCTCCTCCAAGTTTCCATGTAAAAACGCAGTTTTTACATCCATCTGAACTAGTTCCAAATCCAACTGTGCTACCAAAGCCAACATAATTCTAATAGAGGAATGTTTTACAACTGGAGAAAATACTTCATTGTAATCAATTCCCTCCTTTTGAGCATATCCTTTGGCCACCAATCTTGCTTTGTAGCGAACATCTTCTTGGTTAGGAAATCCTTCTTTCTTTGCAAATACCCATTTGCACCCAATTGCTTTCTTACCCTTTGGGAGATTGGCCAATCTCCATGTATGATTCTGATGAATGGACTATATTTCATCATTCATGACAATCCTCTACTTATCTTCTTCTGAACTTTGGACTGCATCTTTATAAGTGGTAGGAACATCATCAGTTACAATTGAGGTGACACAAGCAACTGTCTCTATGAGACGAACAGGTTTTGTTATTGTCCTTTTTGGCCTGCTGGTTGCTATTGATTCAAGTTGTTGTTGAGGTTCCTAAGTTGGAATCTCCCTCTCTATTGGCTCTTCTTCCAAAGGATAATCTTCATTTGTTTCCTTCTCTGCTTCTTGTGTAGGAAAAATAAATTTTCCCTCAAACTCCACCTGCTTAGAAGCGCCCTCATTTTGTTTGGTATCTTCTGTTAGCAGATTCATCAAAGGAAACATCCCTACTGAATATTACTTTCTTTGTCATAGGACACCATAAGCGATATCCTTTGACTCCAGAAGTAATCCCCATAAAAATAGCCTTCTTTGCTCTTGGATCTAATTTTGACTCTGTCACATGATAATATGCGATTGAGCCAAACACGTGCAAAGAGTCATAATCTACAGCAGGCTTTCTATACCATTTTTCAAATGATGTCTTGCCATCAATAGCAACAGATGGTAGACGATTAATGAGGTGGCATGCATATGTAATTGCCTCAGCCCAAAATTCTTTGTCCAAGCCAGCATTGGACAACATACACCGTACCTTCTCCAGCAAGGTCCAGTTCATACATTCTGCCACTCCATTCTGTTGTGGTGTATGTCTGACAGTGAAGTGTCGGACGATGCCATCATTTTCACAAACCTTATTGAAATGATCATTTTTGTATTCACCTCCATTATCTGTGCGAATACACTTGATCCTCCTGCCTGTTTGATTCTCCACCATCGTCTTCCATTTGAGAAAAATTCTCAGCACTTCATCTTTGCTCTTTATTGTATACACCCACACTCTTCGGGAAAAATCATCAATAAAGGTTACAAAATAGTGCTTCCCACCCAATGAAGGTGTTTTGGAAGGTCCCCAAACATCAGAGTGTACATAATCCAAAATACCTTTAGTACTATGGATCGCTGTACCAAATTTAACCCTTGTCTGTTTTCTTTTGACACAATGCTCACAAAACTACAAGTTGCAAGTCTTTACTCCTTTTAACAATCCTTGATCTGATAGAGTTTTCAAGGATTTTCCTCCAGCATGTCCCAAGCGCATGTGCCATAGCCTGGTTGCTTCTGCCTCTTTGTCATCACTGGACGTCACTGTCGCTGTCCCAATAACTGTACTACCACAATAGCGGTACATGTTATTGTTCTTCCGATTGGCCTTCATTACCACTAGTGCACCAGAGCATACTCTCATTACTCCATTTTCTGCAATGATTTTGAACCCTTTTGATTCTAGGGCTCACACAGAGATGAGATTCTTCTTCAAATCCGGTACATATCGAACATCTGTTAATGTTCTGATCATTCCATCATGGTTCCTTAATCGTATTGAACCAATGCCATATGAGGTAAGAGGGTTGTTATCCGCTGTGTGGACGACTCCATATTCTCCTTCTTGAAATTCCACGAACCAGTCCCTGTTGGGACACATATGATAGCTATAAGCCGAGTCCATCAACCATATGTCTGATGATGTTGATGACTTTGTTGTAACTAATGAGAAGTCTGAATCATCACAATCAGCTACAGTTGAATCCATAATGGCCTTTCCATTGTTATGTTTGGCCTTATTCTTCAACTTCGGACAGTCTTTCTTCCAGTGCCCCTTTTCTCGACAAAAGGCACATTCATCTTTGCTGGGTCTGAATCTTGACTTGGATCTTCCCTTCTTTGTCCTCGTTTGATTTTGAGGACGACCCCTCACAAATAGTGCTTCTCCTTCTCTACCCTTCTGTTTTTCTCGCTTTCTTTGTTCATAGCTGTACAAAGCCGAACAAACTTCTCTGAGAGAAACTTCATCATTTCCATGGAGTAGAGTAGTTTCAAGGTGCTCGTACTCATCAGGAAGTGACGCCAACAACATCAAGGCCAAGTCAGCATCATCATAAGTTGTATCCATATTTTGCAAATTTGTGACCAACTTATTGAAACTGGTGATATGTTCATTCATCGTGGTACCAGGAACATAGGTGAAGTGAAAGAATCTCTTCTTCATGTACAATTTATTTTGACTATTTTTCTTCAAAAATTTATCCTCCAGTGCTTTCCATAATTTACTTGCAGAAGTTTGCTTTGTGTATGGATATTTCTGCTCTCTAGCAAGGAAGGATCGAATGGTACCACAAGCAATACGGTTGAGAATCTTCCAATCTTCTTCTCCAATAACATCTGGTTTCTTTTCTTCAATGGCCAGATCTAGCCCTTGTTAAAAAAGGACATCTAGAACCTCGCCTTGCCACATCCCAAAATATCCGGACCCGTCAAATATTTCTACCGCAAATTTCGCATTTGACACAATTCTTGTCATAAGCGAAGATGCCAATGATGACGTATTGTTGACACTTGATGTAGATTCTTCTTGTTTATTGTCTCCCATCTTTGACACAAATATTATTTAATAGCTGACGACACAATTCAAGATTATTTCCTTTCTGGTGTGGAAGGTCAGACTAAGCTGCAACCACAGAGCATACTAAGACAGAACCTTGACACAGTACCAAGATAAATCTTTTCTGATGTGGAAGATCAAACTATGCTGCCACCACAGAGCATACTTAGACAGTACCTTGGCTCTGATACCAATTGTTGCGGAAGCCAAATGTATATAGTGTGAATAAGTCACAACTACTATACCAAAAATTATGACAACCACCAAATAATAGATAAGACAATAAAGCAACAATAAAGGGAACACCAGAATTTACGAGGTTCGGCTAATTTTGCCTATTCCTCGGACACAACCAATATTTTAGTCCACTCCAAAAATACAAGTGAAATAATACTCAAGAGAGAAGATACAAATGCCTTAAACAGATGAGAAGGCAAATGAGAGGTGTGTTTCAATCCTAAACATTAGACCTCCTTTTATAGGTGAAATTTCCATAAACATTTTGCCCAAAGCCGATGTGGGACTTTGGCAATCAACACCCACTTACGTACGGAGAAAAAGTGGTTTAAGACAAACCAAGAACCCCGTGAAGTGCTTTATGCATATTTTCTTCTTTCGAGAATTTGGTAAGTAAGAAATCAGCCCCAAGGTCAATTAAAGCTATTGGCTCAGTAGGTTGCCATAAGGAGATGAGTTTATGTTTTAGTATTTGATGGCCCAATTTTTTTCCAAACACTTTAACAAATACTAAGAATTTCCAAGGTGTGTATAGCCGTGATTTATCATCAGTGGTTAAAGGTATAACAAGGTTTTCTCCGGTGTTAGTATTAGTTGTTTCATCATAGAGGTCTATAACCGATTGTTAAGGAAGTTGGTTGTCAGATATGGTCAGTGTGAAATTGTTTGTAATCAGTGTCTGAAGGAAGGTTTTATGTGGGCCTAGGGGAGGGGAAGGGTCATCAATTTGCATCTTTCCTATGTCTGGTGGTTCTTGAGGAGGTTGCGATGGGAATTGATGTGAGATATGATTCATCATTGAAGGTTGTGAAAACATTAAGGAGGTGTATGGGATAGATTGATAGTAGTGATTTTAGAAAGAGAAGGTCTTACATTTCTCTAGGTTTTCCCTATATACTCTCTGGGTATTTCGTGTGTTACTTGCTACTATTTCTATTACTAAGTTATCTTGCTATTCTTTCTTTTTTTCTAGCGACGAATTGACCAAGACATATTCACAAACTCAAAAATAAATGAAGAGTCATTTAGTGATTATATTTTGTTCTTACATACAAAAACAAGTATTAAGTACTATTTTCAATTGAGATATTATAAGTGCATTCCAAAAGAGTAATTAATATGACTTGAACTATATATTAGTATATGATATCATTATATTAAATTGTCCGTTTATTTATTTAAATACGAATATCGACACCGCTTACAAGAAATCATGTGTACGCCCCTCTTGTGATGTGCATTGGTCAGTTAATATATTATAGTGTGATTTGAACTTTGTTTGCATATCATGTTTGCTTTGATCATTAATAATTCTATCATATCAAGGAAGGGAAAGGATAGAACCGCCAAAGGGGGCAACTGAAATATGTGGGTATGAGAGTGGGTGTGTGTGGGGGGGGGGGGGGGTGTTGTGCTAATTAGAGAAGTTAAATTTTTCATCGAGGTGCACAGATAGATGAGACGGCCAACTTCCTCGACAGTAAAAGGAGGGAGAAAAATTAAAAATAGGGAAATGGAAATATCTCAAATAAATCCTAACTTACCAATCTTTAGCTATTAATTATAGACTTATCAAAATTAGTCAAGCCCATAAAAAAAATTAAAAAGTTAAATAAATAAGAATTCTTTCTCTCCAAAAATCACACGCAAAGATCTCCTTCTATGTTTTTAAACATGATCACTAATATTAGATGCAAGACGGAAAGATAATTTTATGGATAAGGTAGCAAACAAGATGATGAAATACAAAAAAATATTACAAGATTCAAAAAATCTAAGCAAAAAAGAGACATTTTTCAATGGATATGGTTGAAATTTATTGAAAATATATAGATGAGTCAATATACAAAATTTGAGAAAGATTGGAAGTGATTTGGATTGATCTGCTTTTAAAATTTGTAGTTAAAATCAAGTTCAAAACATTCTTCTGCGACACATGTATCAAACATGTAACATGTATGTATCTCACACACAGATAGATATGGATACACATTTGATACGCAAATGATACACAATGTAATACATATATCATCTTTTCCTATATTCATCTTCTACTTCGAATTTTCAATTCAAACCAGCTCAAAACATTACCAAATCATTCCAAAACTGAGGGAGTTAGCACAATATGTAATCCCTAGAGTATCGGTGTTGGAGAAAGGGATCACTCAATGCTGCTACATACACTCATTTGTTTGGAATGGGTAGCGTGAAGGAAAGATTTAACTCCTTAGGATGTATCCAATCTATTCCAACACCCACTCAAAAGAAAGCAAAAATTTGATCCTTTTTTTTTTTTTACCACATACTCTTGAGTTTTTTACATGGATGATATCTTTACAAAATTTATTCTCATAACTAATAGTATTTCTTGTTTAATGCAATAATAGCAAATTTTATTACACATGTAGTATTATTTAAATATATATATAACGGCTTAAATGCCACTACAATAGGAATTCCATTTAAAAGCCAAAAAGAGCATTAAGAAACCGTATCCATGAAACAGTCTTACGAATATTTAGGGAAACACTTTCCATAGATAATTAGTGTTAATTTAAAACCCCCACAATATGATTTCGAAGTGTCAAAAAAAAATACAGCGAGGGTTTACAATACCCATCATTATGATCATAATGGTTCAAAAAAGATATTGTAGGGTTTATAAACCCCCAAAATATGATTTAAACATTTTAAAAAAAGAAGTTATGTGGGGGTTTATAACTGCTACAATATAATATTAGTGTTCTAAAAAAAATAGTGGCAGTTTATTTCTGCCACAATATTTTTGTTGTTGAAAACTCTTTTTCTATTTGAATATTTTTTTATTTGTAGGATTAAAGAAATAATTTTATCAAATAACTTACAACATAAATCAAATTTCATAAAAAATAACCATAATGACAAACATTGCAGATTCCAATCCTCATGGAACTAATTTTTTTTTTATTTTTTATCATGAGCAATGATATATGATATGGTCACCAACCAGCTAGGATAGTAAAAATGTATTCATTAAAAGATTGAGCTTTACTAATTTCATTCGGAATATAATGGAGTACTTTTTTCTAGCTAAGTCTCCACAAACTCTTCCAAAATAACATTGTCATGCAAGGACTGAACCTTCTACGGGGAAACAACTAATTCTTGGCAAGTGCATGGTAAGGATACAAAAAGAAATTGATAGGTTATTGTGAAAACCTGAACTTGATCGAGAACAGTGAGTTTTCATTGTTCTTGTAATAATCAATAATGAAATTCACCATCTTGTGACCATGTGACCATACTCTCTCTGTTGCTGTGCATCCATGGGCTTCAATTACACCTTCCTAACCCTACCAAACAAGAAAAACCAAATAATATACGCCTTATGCCCATTTTGACTGAGTATTTTATAGAATGTTATGCCAACTGGCTAATGACTATTTCAAAGCCATTTATTGCTTTGAAAGAATACATTTGGGAACACTTTGAAAGTATCTAGTGTCAACATTCATTAGCAATACTAGAGCATATTCTCCTTACACTTGCATGAGTCACGAAACAAGATCTAGTTATTCAGTCAAAAATACATCAGATTTCTTTTAATACTAGTAACCCTATAGCGATGAATTCTAAAACTCGAATATATAAAATTAACCAAGCAAACATGAAATAGCAAGATACAGACAAGTAAGAATAAACACATATACCTCGTGCCAATAGGAGTATTCTTCATCTTATGCCAAACATAGAGATATTTCAAGCAGTGCTGCGTTACACACAATTTTACAAGGTTGATTGGTAAGTACATAATGACCAAACATCAGAAACTATTCTACATGCAGAATAATAGGACTTCTGGCCTGTAACTGTGATAGGCCAAAGCAGTGGAGCTGGTGCTATATAATTTAGCTTAAAATTCTGTAATCTCACATTAAAGAGAAGCATGGATAAGATCAACTTACTCAATAGCAACATTTAGGTCTTAAAGAATTAACACAGGACAAAAATATTGGACCTACAAACGTGGCGGCAAATTTCACAGATGGTGTCCCCCTTCTCATTGCACCACCTTTGTACATATTCGCAATGGGCATACTGTGCATAGAAAAAATTCATTATGAGCATGCAAGCATCCAAGACACACCTTATCTTAACTAGCAGCAGTTACATTTTGGCCAATCTGATGAAATCCGCGTTGTTATTCTAGCTACATTTAGGCCAGTATCATGAAAAATTCGTTACACCAGAATACCTAAAAAGCTTATGCCTCACAGTTGTAGCATATCTTCATTCAAAGGTCCAATGGTTGCATAAAGCTTATTATAGGCACGAATGATGTCAAATCAAACTCTATGCAACATAAAACCCTTCTTTGAGACTTGAGAGCACAAGTTTCTGTTCTTTATTAGAAAACACTAGGTAATATGGAGCATAAAAGGAAAAAAGCAACAAGAGCAATTGGAATCCAAACTCTGCAGATTTACAAATCTCTAGTAGAACGCACAATTTACCGAGAGCCGCACCTAAAACTAATGTATTAGTAGGTAAAAGGATTCCAAATATAAAACTCCTAATTACCAATTTCAAATTTAACACATTTTTAAAGTGTTGTATTTGTGATCCATATGTGCTACTTTTAGAATGAATATACCCCTACTGTGAGAACAACGAGCAGAGTGAGTTTCTGCTATGTACCATATGAGATATATATATAACAAATGAGCAAAACAGTTAGTGCAACAAACCTTGAGGGTTCTACGGCAAGAGCAGGGAATCTCCATGTTTGAATCTTCATCACTATCATGGCAAATCCTACATTCTTCCATCTTCCTTGGTGTAGGCTCTACATGGACGTCCATCCTATATATACTGGAAGCACAAATTTGTCATTCTTTTATATCAACATCACAGTTTCATATATTTAAGAGTAATACTAGTTCAATACTATGTTTTTAAAGTTTTTGGAATGGAAGAACATACATATTCAGATGAAGTCTTTGTGAAAATAACTTACTGTTCACAACACAGCTCACCTACATTATGAAAATTGTGAAAAAGAACCAAACCCAGATAGGACAAAGCTTTTGATTCTATGAGGAAAACCGATGATACCAATAGTGAACTTGAATAATGAGAATAGTTTCCCAACACTTTCTCTAACTTGAATAATAGGACTACTGACCTGTAATTGTGAGTGCAACGGGAGAAGATCCTCCAATCTAGTGGTTGCGTTGACGGGTCACAAAAATTTCCCAACACTTTCTCTAGCTCCAGGAAGCGGATTCCTATCATTGCAGTAAGAGTTTAGACTCTAAATGCATATATAGTTGTTTATGCAAATGGAAATGTTATCTTGACTCATATGAAATCTTGTTTTGAGTGAACAGAATCGAAGATTGCATTGCCTTAATTTCAAAAGATAGATATCTATCATCCCCAAAGAGTTTCTTACCCTTTCTTAAACCATTTAACCATTGTGATTTAAATGGAAAAAAATAAAATATCAGGCTATTCCTAAGATATTGAAGCTTCCAAATACTAGAACACTTATGTGGCTAGCCTCCTTGTTTTTTTTGTCGTTTCATGCAATCCTTTCTTTTCGGTCAATTTTCTGCTACTGCTTACTAATGAAACTCGTTTACCTAAATTGCAGATGACAGCCAATGCATTATCAGAAAGTACAGAAGAGTGGTATGCAAATGGTATGGACTCTTTTGTATCAAAGGCAGTTACATTCAACAGTATCTGTCATGACATCTTTCCTTGTAAATGTATGCAAACTATACAGGAAAAGAAGAAAAATAAAAAAAATGAATATGTTAGAAAATTTTGTAATCAGTGTATCAAGTTGTAATCGGTGAAGCAAAACCATTTATTTCTTCTTGCAAATCAAAAATGTGCCCCGATGAAGGTCCATATTTACTTCTACAAATATAATATTTTCCGTAAAGAATAAAGCAAAACAAATTTTGAACTAGCATTATTTGGACATAATTTAGCTCCTTAGAGACAAGCAAGGAGTTTTTAATTATGACACTCTATTGGTGCTATCATTAATTTAGTGCCAAAATCAAAATTCATACTAAACTACTTTAGAACTAACACTACTAGCAATATTTCCAAGTCCAGCGCAACTCCAGATACTGAGACGGTACCTGTAATAGAGTCTCATCTTGAAACAGACTTCTGAAGAAGAGTTGTCAAGTAAACCTCCCCATTCTTCACAGCAGTAGCATCATTCTTATTTGTTGCTGCCCACTTCACCTTCTTGTAGTTCAATTTCTAAATTAGGGGTTGGAAAACCTTCTCAAGATCCGCCTTTTTACTAAAGAAATGATCCAATCATAAATAGTGTCAAAGGGGCATTTTCTGTCCGCCGAAAAATAGCCTGCTATGCGGCAGTCAAGTCTCAACTTGGCTCAGCCTTACTCCAATTTTCTTTCGGTTTCGAGGTTTAACACTTAGAATATTTTCAAGGCAACATAATAAGTAAAGGCACACATAGATTTATGGGAACTCTTTCCCAACCTTTTATAATATATGAATTACAAAGGAAACTCTCGAGTTTGACAAGGTGCTGCCACCCTTGGCAGACACCAACTCACAAAATTGCCGACTCTTGTACAAAATGCCCTATAAAAGCCCCCGCCTAAGGCGTTTCGTGCTGCTCACTCTTGGCAAGGCAATGACACATAATTTGCCATGCTCAAGCCTTGATATAGACAACCCTATGCCTACATCTTGCTCATTTTCCCTCTCTAGGTACTTAGCCCATTTTTGGGACTGCTAACACACATATATATAGTGTAGTCAGCCCAAAACAGTTTTCCTATTTCAGTTGACACCCCCAACAGATAGGACGTGATCACCCATGATAAAAAACGTGCATGTCATGCTAAAACATGCCTAATAAAGTGCATAGATTTAGCCCCATTATCAGCAACTCTTTCGACAAGGTAGTTGTAACTGTCCAACTGCACAGCATGTGCACATCATACTTGATAACCGCTCCATGTGCGCTGCATGTGCGTGTTTCTGGCAAGCTACTGCACGCCCAAGGATGGCATTGTGCCCAGCCTTGCCCTTTGATACTGCTCCGCCCCAATGCCATAGCCACAACTTGTCGCCCATGACTTAGCCACATGCACGCCCGGTGCCACAATCGCTTGTTCATGTCAAGTTGCCCCTACTTGATCAAGTCTGTCCTTTGCCAATGCCAAGCTGATTTTAGCATCAAATCACCAAGCCATGATGCCATTCCCTTGCTAAGTCGTTTTCTCACAAATTCCTTAGGTTCCAGCCCGCTCACCTAAGCCAAGACAACACCAAGTTGCCAATGCCACTGCCTTGGCACTAAGCTACCTTATCTTAGCGCCTAGGTCTTTCCCACTTTGCCTTGTCAAGATTCCGTCCAGCTTGCCTAGTTCTATCAAGGCCTTGGCCTTTGCTTGCACGCAACCCACTCATGCTTTAGTGGCCATATCTCTAAATCGGAACAAATATAGTGATCTAGATGCTTAGCTTGTTCAATAGTCATGCCCACACAGGCTGGATGATGCCTGCAAAAGACCAAAGGAACGAATTGTAAGAAATAAAGGCATGCAATGTATAACGGACACTAATGTGTTTTGGTTTAACCAATCAGATCAGCCTCCAAAGTACAGTTGTGTCTTCAGTACAATAACTCTTAACAAATTATATACAATATGGCTAGATCATTTGAGATATGGAAGTCTTTTATGTATGCACAGAACCTTTATAAAGGCCTCTGAGTTTATCATGTTGTAAACTAAGGAAATGACACCATTTCTAAAAAAAGACAATTTCTTGTTCTTCTTTTTAGATAAGTTGATACAAATGAAAATACTCCTTTACTTAATATTTAGTGCTTTACACAAAACGTACAATCATAGGGCAAAGATCAGCCAATACTTTCCAGTTTAATTTCACACATATATGCTCTTCAATGTATATTGCACATAGTGAATAGTAAAGAAAAATATGCAAGAAAAACATTGCACTAGAGTTAAGGGAAGAAATGTCCGATTCTTAAAAACAACTGAAAACTAATAAAGTAACAGAACTCTCTAAGAAGGCAAAGCAGAGTTAGACCAACTGTTGAGAGAACTCTTTTATGTCCTATCTCATGTTCATTACAATTTATTTGTTGGTTTTCCAATCTTCAACGGAGAGGAAATTAATGTAAGTAATTCATTTTTGACAATCAGCAACTTAAGCAAAAATATGAATTGATGTGTACCTCCCCTTGCACTCCTCATAATTTACCATAAACTTATCCGGATTATATGGCATCTCGCATTTGCAATACCTTCAGAGCAACAAAAAAGAATTATGTGCATAAAGAACATTACTCAACTTCAATCAGCAACCATGCGAAATTTCATACACTTACACTGGAACCATACCTGGCTCAAAAGCTTCAGTTACCATTTTATACTAGGTAAGCCTAACAATTTGTGAAAAAAGAAAACAAAAGATAAAAGTAGCCAAAAACTGCGGATAAAACATAAATAAAACGTTTAAGATGCCGCTCGACATATACAAATATAAACACTCAAACTGAATAAACTCCCAAAACCCGGAACCTCATGTAATCACAAGCTGTGGAATAACTACAAGTGTTCTAACTCTAGAATATCTACACAAAAGTAAATACATGAGAGCTAAAGCTAGAGGGGAGAATAGTGAGGGACTCCTCAGTCTGCGGATGCGGTAGATATACCTCGAAGTCTCTGAAGATCACCTCACTTCACTGATGGTATGGCTGAGTTGAAGAACCTGGATCTGCACATGAAAAACATGTGCAGGGAAGGGCATGAGTACACCACAACGGTACCTAGTAAGTGTCAAGCCTAACCTCGGTCGAGTAGTGACGAGGAAGGTCAAGGCCCTACTGGTTATAGATGAAAAATAAGGTAAAACAGTATAGAATATGACAATATAATTAAAGTGCTAACAGTCTATAACGAATAAAAATCGCAGCAAGAATCTAACTCAATACACAGAAATAACAACAGGGGATCTCCCAGGATATCGTCCCGTAGCTCCAAACGTAAACATCCAGAGGATCTCCCGGGATATCGTCCCGTAGTCCAAACCATAAATGTGCAAGGGAAACTCCCAGAATACTAATCTGTAGTCCCAAAGTAAATATCCAGTACGGGGAAGCTACCGGGTGCTGTCCCGTAGTCCCAATCATAAACGTGTAGGGGGATCTACTGGAATACCGATTCGTAGTCCCAAAGTAAACAAGCAGGGGGATCTCCCGGGATGTCGTCTCGTAGTACCAAAGTAATTACGCAACCATCTCAGAAAAATATATAGTTCTATTCAAGAATTAGACAGGAATTTCTACTCTAACATGCTGCACAAAGTACATGATAACAACACGATAGGAGATTCAAGAATTACTAAAGAAAAACAAGAAAACCGAGAAACATGCAGAAGCTAAAAGAAAATAAAGAAACAAAAAAGGACGAAAAACTAAAGATAGACTGAATTCAAGAAAGTTTCTTGAATTCAAGAAGTCTATTCTTGAAGTTGAATCCTAACAATTACAATTAGCTAACGAAGAACTATTGCCTTTGGTAGAGAATTAAAAACAAGAGATAGATTGTGAAACCCGACCCTTTAAAATAACAAGAACAACAATAAGTCTAAACTTATCACCTTTCATGAATACCTAGAAGTGATCTAAGATTTCGAAGAATTCATCTTACTACCTTAAGTTGAGTCTTGAAGGTTGAAGAATAAATCCAAGAGTAGCCACACACAAGAGTGTAAGAAAAATCTCACAATTTTTATTGATAATAATCTGAATAATTTAAGTCTAAAAACAAAGAAGACACCCCTTATATAGGTAGGAGGGGTCACGAAATTAAGCCTAATAAATAAGGAAATAAAATCCTAAACTACTTTGGAGAACAAGTCCAACCACCTTAGGAAAAGGAAAATACTAGGAAGCAAAACCCAAGTCATTCTTGGAAAATAATTCCAAAGATCTTAGTAAAAGGAAAACATATTAACTAACTAAGAAAGCAATAAATATAGTCCCATAATATATGGAAATAAGTACCAAACCAATCTTGGATAGAATCTTTAAAATCTTGGAAATCTTGAAGGAAATTTTCAAGCAACTTGGCACCAACTTGCACTCAACATCTAGCACGAATATTGTACCATTCTTGGGAATCAAGTAAGTCCTTTTTATGCTATAAAAACGTGGCTTTATGTAGGACATCATGTGCTACAAGTTTGGACACATTTTAGGTGCTAAATTGGTCCAGTAGTGGCCTAATTTGGACCTTCTTCAGAGGATGTTTCTTGGGATCTAATCCACCTCTTCTTGGACATGAATTTGGGTCATAAAATAATTATAACACCTAGATAACTCATATCCTTAAGCTCTTCCTTTTAACTAACAACTTCTTTGATCGTTCCTGAAGTTCAATGACCTTGTTTTGCAACTTTTTAGCTTGAGATCTTGTTAAAGGCCCTCTTTGAGATTCCAAAGCTTCATCCTTATCCTTTAATATACTTGAGCTTCCTAGGATGCGATCAGTACAAGTAGGCAATTAAAGCAGGAAAGATAATTAGGTCACGTAGGCATGATTTTCCTATTCCAAACAAGAGGCTTCAAGTACAAGTATTTGCTAAACTACAAGAAAACATGGTATTAGCTGAATGAAACGGGATTTTTAATAATTAGTACGTGTACGCACTCGTCACCTCACGTACACGGCACTCATATAACAACAATACAAAATCCTAAGGGGAGTTCCCCCACACAAGGTTAGACAAGCCACTAACCTCGAACCAGCTCAATCAACTCGAAATCACATTCTTGCCATGAGTATCCGACTTCAAATGGCACAAATATATTCAAAGTAATTGCATAATGTAAATATAACTTCAAGTAACTAATTTAACTAATCAAATCGAAGCTAACACGCGAAATTAAGAAAATTGCCCAAAAAGTCCCCCAGGTCCACGTCTCAAAATTGGATAAAAATCGCAAAACTAGAATCCTCACACTCTCACAAGTTCATACATACCAAGCACATGAAATTCGGACTACAAACGACCCCTCAAATTCCCAAATCCAAATTTCTAATTTCAAACTCTAAACACCCAATTCCAACCCTTATTTTCCGTACATTTCTTGCCAAATCAGTAGAATAATACCATATAAATGAGTTTGGGTTCCAAAAATCTTACCTCCGTGAAGCTCCCTTGAATCCTCTCTCAAACACCTCCTAAAAAGCTCAATTCTCGGATAAAAAATGGTGAAAGAATAAGCTTAAATCACGACAGAAACCTCATATAGATTCTGGCCCAGGGTTTCCGCACTTGTGGCCATTTCCTTGCACCTGCAGACCCGCACCTGTGGTCCCAGGGGAGCATATGCAAAAATTCACTTAAATGCACCGGCCGCACCTGCGCTTTACTTACCGTATCTGCGGTCTCGCAGGTGCGATAAAGAACCCGCACCTGCGACTCATGATTTTCCTTCCTCTGGCTGCATCTGCAACTGGCCACACGCTTCTGTGGGCCTGCACCTGCGGTCCCCAATCCACAGGTGCAGTTATGACAACACTTCAGCAGGTGAAGCTGCTTCCAAATCTCCCAATTTCTTCTGTCGACCTTCTGAAATCATCCTGAGGCCCCCGGGACCTCAACCAAAAATATGAACGAGTCATATACTACTATTTAGACTCGTACCAAACCTCGAAACACTCAAAACAATGCCAGAATACCAAATCACCCCTAGATTCAAGCTTAAGGATTCCAAGACTTCCAATTTCCGCTTTCGATCAAAAAGTCTATCAAACCTCGTCCGAATTACCTGAAATTTTGCACACACGTCCCAAATGACACAACGGACCTACTCCAACTTCCGGGATTCCATTCCGATCTCAATATCAAAATCTTACTATCGAACCGAAAACTTCAAAAATTTGACTTTCGGCATTTCAAGCCTAATTAAGCTATGGACCTCTAAAACGCAACTCGAATATGACCCTAAGCCTGAAATCACCCAACGGAGCTAACAAAATTGACGAAATTCCATTTCGTGTTCGTCTTCACACTACTCCGTCTATGGTCCAAATTCTAAAGCTTAAGCTCTCATTTAGGGACTAAGTATCCCAAAACACTCCGAAACTCAAAACGAATCCTCCCGACAACTCACAATAGCAGAAACATACACAGGGAATGCCGTTAATAGGGGATCGAGGCATAAATTCTTAAAACGATCGGCCGTGTCGTTACATCTTTCCCCTCTTAAAACATTCATTTGTACTCAAACGAGCATAGAGACATACCTGAAGTAGTGAAAAGATGAGGGTAATGGCTGCGCATATCCTGCTCGGTCTCCCAAGTCGCCTCCTCGACCGGTTGACCCCGCCACTGAACCTTCACTGATGCAATGTTCTTTGACCTCAGCTTCCGAACCTGCCTATCCAATATTGCCACTAGCTCCTCAACATAAGATAGATCCTTGTCCAACTGGACTGAACTGAAATCCAATACGTGTGACGGATCACCGTGATACTTCCGGAGCATCGAAACATGAATTACCAGATGAACTCCTGCCAAGCTGGGAGGTAAGGCAAGCTCATAAGCAACCTCCCCAACACGTCTCAATATCTCAAAAGGACCAATAAACCTCGGACTCAACTTCCCTTTCTTCCTAAATCTCATAAAGCCCTTCATAGGCTAAACCCGAAGCAAGACCCGCTCTCCAACCATATAGGAAACATCACGAACCTTTCGGTTCGAGTAACTCTTCTGTCTGGATTGGGCTGTATGGAGTCTATCTTGAATCACCTTAACCTTCTCCAAGGCATCCTGAACCAAGTCTATGCCTAATAATCTAGCCTCACCCGGCTCAAACCAACCCACCAGGGATCTACACCGCGTACCATACAAAGCTTCATACGGTGCCATCTGAATGCTAGACTGATAGATGATGTTGTAGGCAAACTCCGCCAGTGGCAAGAAATGATCCAAGAACCTCCAAACTCCATCACACACGCACGGAGCATATCCTCAAGAATCTAAATAGCGCGCTCGGACTGTCCATCCATCTGGGGGTGAAATACTATGCTCAACTCCACCCGAGTACCTAACTCATGCTGTACGGCCCTCTAGAACCGTGATGTGAACTGAGTACCCCTGTCTGAAATGATGGAAACTAGAATACCATGCAGACGAACAATCTCCCGGATATAAATCTCTGCCAATCGCTCCGAAGAGTAGGTAGTACACACAGGAATGAAGTGTGCAGACTTGGTCAGATGATCCACAATCATTCAAATGGCATCGAACTTCTTCAAAGTCCGTAGGAGTCCCACTACAAAGTCCATGGTGATCCGCTCCCACTTCCACTCCAGAATTTTTATTTTCTGAAGCAACCCACCCTGTCTCTGGTGCTCATACTTTACCTGCTGATAATTAAGGCACCAAGCTACAAACCCAACTATATCCTTCTTCATCCACCTCCACCAATAGTGCTGCCTCAAATCTTGGTACATCTTCGTGGCACCCAGATGGATGGAATACCGCAAACTATGGGCCTCCTCTAGAATCAACTCCCGAAACCCATCAATATTAGGTACACATACCTGACCCTGCATCCCCAGTACCCCATCATCACCAATAGTCACATCTCTGGCATTACCGTGCAGAACCTTGTACTTGAGGACGAGCGAATGAGGGTCTTCATACTGACGATCTCTGATACGATCAAATAAGGAAGACCGAGAGACCACACAAGTTAGAAACCAACTAGGCTCCAAAAGATACAATCTCACAAACTAGTTGGCCAAGGCTTGAACATCCATCGCCATGGGCCTTTCCGCTGCTAGTAAATAAGCCAAACTCCCCAAACTCTTTGCCCGACGACTCAAAGCATCGGCCTCCACATTCGCCTTGCCCGGGTGATACAATATAGTGATATCATAGTCCTTCTGCAGCTCTAACCATCTCCTCTGGCGCAAATTAAGATCCTTCTACTTGAATAGATGCTGCAAACTCCGGTGATCAGTATAGATCTCACAAGAAACACTGTACAAATAATGATGCCAGATCTTCAAGGCATGAACAATAACAGCTAACTCGAGATCATGGACATGATAATTTTTCTCATGTACCTTCAACTATCGGGACGCATAGGAATTCATCCCACCGTCCTGCATCAATACCGCTCCAAGGCCAATCTCGCGGCATCACAATAGACAGTATAAGACCCCGAACTTATAGGCAATATCAATACTGGGGCTGTAGTCAAAGCTGTCTTGAGCTTCTGGAAGCTCGCCTCACACTCTTCCTTCCACTAGAACAGAGCACCCTTCTAGGTCAGCCTAGTCATAGGTGTTGCAATCGATGAGAACCCCTCAATAAATCGACAGTAATAACCCGCCAAGCCAAGAAAACTGTGGATCTCTATAGCTGAGGATGGTCTGGGCCAACTCTACACTGCTTCCACTTTCTTCGGATCCACCTGTATACCCTCACTCAATACCACGTGGCCCAAGAATGACATGGAATCTAACCAAAACTTACATTTCAAGAACTTTGCATATAACTTTTTTTCTCTCAAGGTCTAAAGCACTGTCCTTAGGTGCTGCTCATGATCTTCCCGACTCTAGGAGTATACCAGAATATCATCAATAAAGACAATGATGAATGAGTTAAGATATGGCCGGAACACACTGTGCATCAAATGCATGAAGGATGTTGGGGCATTAGTCAACCCAAATGACATAACAAGTAACTCGTAATGACCATACCGATTCCTGAAAGCAGTCTTCGGGATATCTAGCTCCCGAATCTTAAACTGATGGTAACCTGAACACAAGTCAATCTTAGAAAACACTCGAGCACCCTACAGCTGGTCCAACAAATCATCAATGCGAGGCAAATGATACCAGTTCTTCACTATAACTTTGTTCAACTGGCAATAATCGATGCACATACGCATAGAACCATCCTTTTTCTTCACAAACAAGATAGGATCACCCCAAGGTGATAGATATACTAGGCCGGGTAAAACCCTTATCAAGCAATTCCTGTAATTGATCCTTCAATTCCTTCAACTCAGGAGGGGCCATACGATAATGAGGAATAGAAATGGACTGAGTGCCTGGCAACAGATCAATGCCAAAATCAATAACTCTGTTGGGTGGCATACCCAGAAGATCAGCTGGAAACACATCAGGGAAATTCCTCACTACTGGGACTGAATCAACTGTAGAGGTATCAACACTAACATCTCTCACATAGGCCAGATACACGTCACACGCCTTCTCAACCATTCGCTGAGCTTTAAGGAAAGAAATAACTCTACTAGAAGTGTGATCTAAAGTACCCCTCCACTCTACTCGCGGTACACCTGGCAAAGCAAGCGTCACGATTTTGGCGTGACAATCAAGAATAGCATAATGAGGCGACAACCAGTCCATGCCTAAGATAACATCAAAATTTACTATGCTTAGAAATAATAAATCGGCTCTAGTCTTAGAATCACCAAGAGAAACCAAACACGACCGATAAACACGGTCCACAATAAGAGAATCCCCCACAAGAGTAGAAACATAAATAGGAAAACTCAAAGAATACCGAGATACACCCAAATGCGAGGCAAGACACATAAGAATACGTGGGGCCTGGATCGAATAGAACCGATGCATCTCTATGACAAACCAGGACAATACCTGTGATGACAGAATCGGAGGCGACAACCTCAGTACGAGAAGGAAGGGCATAATATCTAGCCTGGCCTCCCCTTTTAGGGTGACCTCTACCTTCCCGACCTCCACCTCTAGCTGGCGGAGCAGGTGGGGTAGTAACTGGTGCTAGAACCATAGCTTGGGAACTCTGCAGGGCACACTGGGGCTGAGAAGTCTGTGGAGGTGCCCCTCCTAAGTCTGGGGAAATCCCTCACCATATGGCATGTGTCACCACACTCAAAACAAGCTCTGGGAGGATGTGGTGGCTGTGACTGGCTTGGTCCAGGTCTGCTGGACTGATCTCTGAAAGCACCCCGTGCAGGAGGCGCACTAGATACTAGAGATGCATAATAGGGCTCCTGAGGTCTAGGAGAAGCTGGAATACCACTGGCTGCTAGAAGAGCTGAATGAATAGGGCGACTTATATAACCCCTACCATGACGAATTGCAGTTGGAGCACGGGCATCAGAATAATGACCCAAATCTTGAGACCTCTTGGCCTCCCTCTCCTCTCTATCCCGAGCATGCATACCCTCTACTCTCCTAGCAATGCTCACCACCTGTTGATAAGAAATATCTATCTCCAACTCATGAGCCATGCTAGACCTAATGTTGGGAATGAGCCCCTCAATAAACCAGCGAACTCTCTCACGAACTATAGCAACTAAGGCTGGTGCATGCTTAGCCAAGTCAGTGAAACAGACAGCATACTCCGAAACAGTCATAGTACCATGGTGCAAATGCTCAAACTCGGCGTGCCATGCATCCCTGAGGCTCTGAGGGACAAACTCTCTCAAGAACATATCGGAAAACTGAGTCCAAGTAAGGGAGCTGCCTCAGCTGGACTGTCCAACTCAAAAGTACGCCACCACTGGTAGGATGCTCCTCAAAGCTGGAAGGTAGTGAAAGAAATCCCACTTGATCCTAATATACCCATAGTTCGGAGGATACAGTAGCACTCCTCCAGAAATCCCAAGGAATCATCTGATGCTAAACCACTGAATACAGGAGGCTTATACTTCTTGAACCTCTCAATCCTCCACTGCTCATCCTCTGAAGATGCTACCTTGTCCTCGGGCAGAACTGGGGCCACAAGCGGTATCAATATAACCTTTGGGATCTGATCAACCTAGACCCAATGCTCAGGAGTGTGGGCGGCGGGAGTCTGTGCTCCTCCCCCAGCCTGGGATGTGGCTGCAATAAGGGGAATCAACCCTGCCTGAGCTAGGGTGGTGTACATGCTCACGAACTATGCAAAAGTCTCTTGAAGAGCTGGAATAGTAGTAGCAGTAGGCGTATCAGGTGCTTGGACTCCGACTGGAGCTGCTGGTGGCTCCTCTATGGCAGCTCGCACAGGTGCTCTGGCCGCACTGCGGGCGCGTCCTCGGTCTCTATCTCGACCCCGTCCTCTGACGGCTCTAACACGGGGCGCGGATGCCTAGTCATCTCCGGTAGCATGTGTCCTCACCATATGTGAGAGAATAGAAGATAGAAGTTTAGAATTGTGATATCAAAAATCCCGCATGACAAGGAAATCAAATGAAGTGGAGTTTTCCTAACAGTTACATAGCCTCTCGTAGATAAGTACAGACGTCTCCGTACCGATCCGCAAGACTCTAATAAATCGGCTTGTGATTCATGACTCCTTTGAACTTAGAGCTCTAATACCAACTTGTGACGACCCAAGTTCTCTTTCTGTGAACTGTCGTGACGGCACCTAGTCTTTATGACTAGGTAAGACTAACAATTTGTGAAAAAGGAAACGAAAGATAAAACTTGCCAAAATCTGTGGATAAAACATAAATAAACGTTTAAGATACCGCTCGACATATACGAATATAAACTCTCAAACTGAATCAATTCCCAAAACCCGGAACCTCATGTAATCACAAGCTATGGAATAACTATAAGTGTTCTAACTCTAGAATGTCTAAACAAAAGTAAATACAGGAGAGCTAAAGCTAGAGGGGAGAATAGAGAATAGAGAGGCACTCCTCGATCTACGGATGCGGTAGATATACCTCGAAGTCTCTGAATATCGCCTCACTTCACTGATGTTATGGCTGAGCCGAAGAACCTGGATCTGCACACGAAAAACATGTGCAGAGAAGGGCATGAGTACACTACAATGGTACCCAGTAAGTGCCAAGCCTAACATCGGTCGAGTAGTGACGAGGAAGGTCTAGGCCATATTGATTATAGATGAAAAACAAGGTAAAGCAACATAGAATACGACAATATAATTAAAGTTCTAATAGTCTATAACGAATATAAATCACAGCAAGAATCTAACTCAGTACACAGAAATAGCAGCAAGGGATCTCCCGGGATATCGAACCGTAATCCCAAACGTAAACATCCAGAGGATCTCCTAGGGTATTGCCCTATATTCCAAATCATAAATGTGTAAGGTAAACTCCTGGAATAACAATCCGTAGTCCCAAAGTAAATATCCAGTACGGGGAATTTACCGGGTACTGTCCCGTAGTCCCAATCATAAATGTGCAGAGGGATCTACGAGAATACTGATCCGTAGTCCCAAAGTAAACAAGCAGGGGGATCTCTTGGGATATCGTCCCGTAGTCCCAAAGTAATTACGCAACCATCTCAGAAAAATATACAGTTCTATTCAAGAATTAGACATGAATTTCTACTCCAACATGCTGCACAGAGTACAAGTAGGTAATTAAAGCAGGAAAAACAATTAGGTCACGTAGACATGCTTTTCCTATTCTAAACAAGAGTCTTCAAGTACAAGTATTTGCTAAACTACAAGAAAATATGGTATTAACTTAATAAAAATGGGATTTTCAATAATTAGCACGTGTACGCACTCATCACCTCACGTACACGATACTCACATAATAACAATGCCAAATCCTAAGGGGAGTTCCCCTCTACAAAGTTAGACACACCACTTACCTCGAACCAGCTCAATCAACTCGCAATCATGTTCATGCCACGAGTACCCGACTCCAAATGGCCCAAATTTATTCAAAGTAATTGTATAATGTAAATATAACTTCAAGTAACTAATTTAACTAATCAATTCAAAGCTAACACGCGAAATTAAGAAAATTGCCCAAAAAGTCCCTCAGGCCCACGTCTCGAAACCGAATAAAATTTGCAAAACTAGAATCCTCACAGTCTCACGAGTTCATACATACCAAATACATGAAAATTGGACTACAAACGACCCCTCAAATTCCCAAATCCAAGTCTCCAATTTCAAACCCTAAACCCCCAATTCCAACCCTTATTTTCCATAAATTTCCTGCCAAATTAGTAGAATAATACCATATAAACAAGTTTGGGTTCCAAAAATCTTACCTCCTTGAAGCTCCCTTGAATCCTCTCTCAAAAACCTCCCAAAAATCTCAATTCTCGGATAAAAATGGTGAAAGAATAGGCTAATATCGCGACAGAAACCTTATATAGGTTCTGGCCCAGGGTTTTCACACCTGCGACCATTTCTTCGCACCTGCGGACCCGGACCTGCGGTCCCAGGTGCGCATCTACGAAAATTAACTTAAATGCACCGGCCGCACTTGCACTTCACTTACTGCATCTGCGGTCTCGTAGGTGCGATAAAGCACCCGCACCTATGACTCTTGATTTTCCTTCCTCTGGCCGCATCAGCAACTGGACACATGTTTCTGCAGGCCCACACTTACAGTCCCCAATCCGCAGGTGCGGTTATGACAGCACTTCAGCAGCTGAAGCTGCTTCCAAATCTCCTAGTTTCTTCCGTCGACCTTCCGAAATCATCCCGAGGTCCCTGGGACCTCAACTAAAAATACGAATGAGTCATATACTACTATTTAAACTCGTACACCTCAGAACATTCAAAATGACACTGGAATACCAAATCACCTTTGGATTCAAGCCTAAGGATTCCAAAACATTCAATTTCCGCTTTCGATCAAAAAGTCTATCAAACCTCATCCGAATTACCTGAAATTTTGCACAAACGTCCCAAATGACACAACGGATATATTCCAACTTCTGGGATTCCATTCTAACCCGATATCAAAATCTCATTATTGAACCGGAAACTTAAAAAATTCAACTTTCGGCATTTCAAGCCTAATTAAGCTACGGACCTCCAAAACGCAATCCGAATACGCCCCTATGCCCAAAATCACCCAACGGAGCTAACAGAATTGATGAAATTCTATTCCGAGGCCGTCTTCACACTACTCCGGCTACGGTCCAAATTTTAAAGCTTAAACTCTCATTTAGGGACTAAGTATCCCAAAACACTCCGAAACTCAAAACGAATCCTCCCGACAACTCACAATAGCAGAAACAAACACGGGGAATGCAATTAATAGGGGATCAGGGCATAAATTCTTAAAACAACCGGCCGGGTCATTACAGGCAAACAAATATGAATACCTCAGATTAAAAAGAGGTGAATCAAATATGAATACAACAACAATCCAGCGGGATCCCACAAGTGGGGTCTAGGGAGGGTAATATGTACGCAGACCTTATCCCTACCCTGGAGGGCAGAGAGACTATTTCCGAAAGACCCTTGACTCGAGCGGAAGAATAGTCTCGAGAAGAAGAATGGGAACAAGTAAACAACAACGTTATATGGATAAAACATTATAAAAAATCTTTATTGATTAGTTCGCCTCTTTAGGATAAGCCTATTTTGTGCCTAGCTTCAGCGTCTAAGCTGCTTTACGCGAGCTTTTGACAACATTATATGCTGTAAGATTAGGAGTAAAATAAGCTTTCTAATAGGAATATCACTACTCATAAAAATTCAACAATACTGTGAACTATGCAGCTAGTATGTTATAACAATCAAGGTGCACAACCTGATTTGACCGGGTAACCGGTAGTAAAGGGCACAACTATACCTCCATGTGATGCTATCAGCCTATAACACGGTCTAAGTGTCTGATTTAGTCTCAAACAAGGTACTAACTAGGTATAACAGACTGGACCTTGGCTTCCAATTTACAACCATATGACTTATATGTTGCAACCTGGCCAACAATGTGTTCTATAGAACTACTCCATAATAGGATTTATTGACAATTCTTTAGCATAACTAAAAAGATACTTATGAAGTCAAAAGGTTTGATCATAGGAGAAAACAATGTCAGAAAAGTAATTTCGTTTAAATCTGAGTTTTGACAGGTGATGCCTCACATCCGATGCAAAGGTAACATTCATGCGAGAGGGTGAACACGTCCAGAGAAACTTATCTGGTTTCCAGTAAATCTTAAGTATGGAGTTTGAGTCAATAATTATAAGATGAGAACAAAGTAAAAAACATTAATGTGGTTCAAGGAAAAAAATCAGTACATCTAATACATAATGACAATCTAATAAAAATAAAGCTCCCAAAAACTAAAGATAAAGTAAGATAACTAAGTTTAAGAGCCTGTAATAAAATTTAATCGTTGTATGCTTGGATGCAATTTGAAGTTGAAAAATCATCCAAAACAAAGTTGGCTATATCATACAAATATACCTCAAGGTATCAGTAAATGAGTGTACAACGACTTTGGATTCACTATAAGCACCTGACCATGGTCCCGGATTCAAAGCAATGCAACTTCCAACATTTACGATTTTCCCTTTCTGCTTGGATGCCATGTGAGGAACAACAGATTGAATTAAGCTTATCATTTCTAAGTATGACTTCAAACCAAATATGAATACGATTTCTAAATATACCTATACATCAAATAAATAAAATAAACACTACTTGTGCAATACTTTTACCTTCAGGTAAAGCAACATATTAAATAAATTTTCTATTCAAACATGTATGTATCAGCTGCTAAGTTAGTAGCAACATTTGTCTCTACTATATCATCAATTATATGGTTGGTAGCTAGTTGTACATACTCATTGCCATCACCAAAAAACTGTTCGAGTTTTGCTCTTGGTATCGTTCATTCTCATATACTTCATCTTCCACTACTTAATCTCCCATTTCATACAGATCTGTTGGCTTTAGATGCATAACAACACTCCACTCTTTATTGACAACATTATCCACATAGTACACCATTTGTGCTTGAGATGCTTCGATGTATTAGCTCATGTTCTTCACGTTCACCAGTATGAATCAATGCATCAAAATTAACACAATTTAAGTTCCAGCTATCATTTTTATACCCTCTATCTCGAGCAGTATCAGTCCATCTACATTTGAAAAGAACAACCTTGAATCGACCATAATAATTAATCTCAAGAATATCTTCTAATTTTTCATAATATGTTTGCCTTAAATTTCCGTCAATACTACTTGCAACACATGATGTTTAGAAGTTAAGAAAACTCTACTATTCTGTGTTTTTAGACCTTCTTCTCAAACCAAAGTTCAAAATTTGGATCCTTTGATGTTATATACAGTAAAACGTCTTGCAACTACCGATGGACCTCGTGCGAGAAACTTTAGATCAATAGACATTATATCTATTGTGTCTAGATTCATAATCTAAATCAAAACAAAATTGTCTTAGTGAAGTTTGCTCATTCAAACCAAATGTAAACAATAACTAATGATTACTTACTCACCCGCTTTTGGAACCAATCAACAAACTCTTTATTAACTCTCCTCTCTATCTCTGCAGGTGAAGGTCTTCTTCTTGAAATTCTCCTTATGTACTGTCTAAACTCGCTATATGAAATAATTACATTAATGTTAAAGAACAAAACTAGCCTACTCAAATATTACAATGATAAAGAATATAAAGTTTGTATGAGTTACTCACTCCACAAATGGCATGACTATTGCACAATTCAGAAGCACATATCGATGAGCTTGTAGTTTTTGCATACCAGTAAAAGGGAATGTAATCCAAGCTGATGCAGGTTTACCTAATTGAAGAAATATAGAGGACGTTCCAAAAGTCTCAGTGACATTTAGGTCATCACGAACACACCTAGGTCTGTTGAATCTTGTCTCAATATCCTCAATATACCGAGAACAAAAGGTAAGAGACTCTTTACTTAAGTAACCCTCAACTATAGAACCCTCTGGTTGTGCTTTATTCCATACAAAGGACTTAAAATATCCCAATTTCCTACAAAAATAGAAGGCCATAAGTGTACAAACTAATTCAAGTGACCAGAATGCAAGTATCTTCAAATTAGAAATGTTAATGTTTTACCTCTCAACAGGATACATGTTTGGATGATGCATCGGACCTCCGAGTTTTGCTTCCTCTACTAGATGTATAGACAAAATGAACCATTACTGTAAAGAATTATTGAGGAAATAGTATCTCTATTTAGCAAAGTATGCTTTCAATGCGCTCTTGGAGCTTATCAAGCTCTGAAACATTCAAGGTTTTTCTATAAAGGGCTTTAGAAAATGAGCAGAAGTCCACCAAAACTGCAACTACATGGTCTGGCAACACATTACAGATTGACAATGGTAGCAATTGCTCTAAAATAATATGGAAATCATGACTTTTTAACCAAAAAAATCTTTTTCTGTACCAAATTAACACAGCTAGAAATGTTACTTGAGTAACCATCTAGTAGTTTAATATTCTTCAAAGTTGTAAAGAACAACTTTTTGGTGTCCAACTTCTTTTTGTTATCATTCATAAGTGAAAATATAGCAAGGTGATATTTCCCATTATCATCCAGCCAAAGATCACGCCTTATGCCCATTTCTCTTAGATCCTTTCGGGCATTAATATTTTCTTTTGATTTCGATTTATCATGAAGTAGCGTATATATGGTATTGTCACATATAATTTTTCAGTATGCATAAAGTCTAGATTATGACGCAACAAATTAGATTTCCAATAAGGAAGTTCAAATAATATACTTCTCTTCCATTGCTTAGTTGCTCGTCTAGATCTTTTCCCTTTATAATTCAACTCTGCTCCTCTCCCTTCTCGATTTGTCTCAAAATGGCAGACCCCAACAATTTTAATGGTGGATTCCACTCCTCTATACTTCCAGTAAAGCGTACTCGATTCAACCTAAACCTGTGATTTCTTCTCAGAAAACGTCGATGACCCATAAAGCACCACTTTTTACTATGACAAAGACGACAAGTGTCACGACCCAAAATTCACTCTCGGTCATGTTGGCGCCTAATGTCGTAATCAGGTAAGCCAATGGTGATTTGTAAATTTATTTACTCATTTTATTATTTTCGAAATCATAGACTTCAATAAGACAACATTTTTAAGTTATAGGGGAAGTGAAAGGCGATAACAATATAGAAACCGTAAGCAACAACTAGTATAATCCCAAAATCCGGTGTCACAAGTGCATGAGCATTTTTCTAAGGAGTGCAATAATAATTCAATATCTGTCCAAAATGCAAAATAAGACAGGATAAAAATAGATGGGACAATGGGGATTTGATGGACTGCAGTGCGTAGCCTGAATTTGTAGCTCACATAAAGTGTCCTCAACAAATGCGCTTACGCGCCAAGATGATCACCAAATGACCTGTTAAATCCTGCACATGTGGTGCAGAAGTGCAGCATGAGTATGTAAATTAATGTGTACCCAGTAAGTATCTAGCCTATAGTAACGAGGGGTCAAAATCGACACTTACTAGAGATCCAAATAAGTAAATGATAATTCATAACATGTATGAAGTGCACAACAATAGTGGAGTAAATATGAAATATCATAATGTTCCAATTATTCATTTTTAAAGCATAAATTTGTTGATCTTGTATTTCACTTTAATATCCCAGAAAATGCCAAGTGTCAACACCAAATAAATAAGAAATGCCATAAAATGCCAGGCATCGGTGGAAGGTTTATCTTGTGAATATTCGAACTACTAGCGATAATGCACGATTCTGCTGAGGTCGTTCGGCCCGATCCAGAATAACGTGTACACTATCAACGGACGTGCGGCACGGTCCATAGATGCATCTATATACTGTCGAGGCGTTCGGCCCACTCCACAAGAAAAGGAAGGAAGTTACCGAATTACAAGACACGTTCTCACAATACAATACATGAGCACAATATGATTATAACCTTTACCGTTTCTCAAATAACTCGCCCACAACTCAAAGTGATAAGGCTCAGTCTATTATACATATATTCATTTCTAAATAAATTTCAGTTATAACTCCAATGAATTAAGCAAGCATAATGAGTTCAAATAATTTAAATATTGCATGATAAGATCCTAAGTCAACCCGAACATAAACATGTTTTAGCTACGTACAAACTCTTGTCACCTCGTGCTTACGTAGCACCCAAAACTAGTAGCACATAGAAATTACATCACCTAGGGGTAGTTTTCCCCTCAAAAAGTTAGACAGGAGACCTACCTCGCTCCTAAATTCCATAACCGGCTCCAATTCTACTCTAACACCTCAGACCGATGCCCGCACTCCAAAACTAGTCAAACAATGTTCAAACCAAAGAAAATACACTTCGATACTCATAATAAATCAATTCATAACAATTCCCAACTCTGCTCGAAAAGTCAATAAAGTCAACCCTCGGGCCCACACTCCCGGATTTCAAAAATCTTTGAAGATAAACTTCACCCATAACACCACGAACTCAAATATATAATTTATTCCAAATTCTATGTCCAATTTCGTGGCCAAATTCCAAAAAATATCAATTTCTAGGTTTTTCTTCATATTTCCAAATTTCTTCTAATTTCCATGTATAAATCCATATACAAATTATGTATTTCACTCACAATGTGCGGGAATTACTTACCCCATAATAGATGATGAAATCTCCTCTTCAAAAGCTCCAAAAATCGCCCAACCAAGTGAAAAATGAGAGAGAATGAGCCAAATCCCATAATATAAAACTCACTGCCCCGTTCCTTCCTCTTCGTGATCGCAAAATACCGCTCACGATCGCGAAGGCCAAACAGGCATGTCCCAAAATCTCTTCTTCGCGTTCGCGGTGGCCTTACCACATTCGCGATGCCTCCACATGTCACGTCTTCGCATTCGCAGTCCTTGAGCCGCATTCGCGATGGCCTAGCGCCTCCAGGCTTAGATCCCCCTTTCCTTCTATGCGTTCACGATCGCCCCTTCGCGTTCGTGTAGGTTCCTCAGGATATTCTCCGCGTTCGGGACCTCTGTGTCGTGTTCGCGATGAGAAATCTCCACCTGACCAAAAATCCCTATTCACAAGCGCGATAGCCTCTACGTGTTTGCAATGAAGGACACTAGAACTAGAATCACCAGCATCACCAGCAGCAAAACATGGGGATATGACCTGAAAACATCCTGAAACACACCCGAGGACCCCGTCCAAGCAGACCAACCAGTACCATAACGTAATACGGACCTGATCAAGGCCTCAAATCACATCAAACAACGTCCAAATTATGAATCAACAATCAAAACCTTCCTTTAAACTTTCAAACTTCGCCGAACGCGTCTGAATTACCCTTAAACATCCCGGAATGATGCCAAATTTTGCGCACAAGTTAAAAATCACGATACGGACCTATTTCTTGGCTCGAAACTCAAAATGTACCTCGATAATACCAAAACCTACTTCAACCCAAATTTAAAGCACTTGATAACCTTCAATGTGCCAACCTTCAACTTTATGCATCGAAACGCTCCTGGGTCATCCGAAACTTGATCCAAACATACGCCCAAGTCCAAAATCATCATACGAACCTGTTGGAACCTTCAAATCTCGATTCTGAGGTCATTTACTCAAAAATCAAACCTTAGTCAATTCTTCCAGCTCAAAGATTCCGAAATTAGAAGTTTCCTTCCAAAATCACTCTGAAATTCCCAAAATTCAATTCCGACCACACGTACAAGTCATAAAACATGAAGTGAAGCTACCCGAGGCCTCAAACCACTGAGCGACATGCTAGAGCTCAAAATGACCGATCGGATCATTACATTCTCCCCCACTTAAACATATGTTCGTCCTCGAACATGCTAATGATGCTTTGGAGTTGTCCAAAATCACTATTTAACACCTCGTGCACCTACTTGTGCTACCACAACCCAATTGAGTATATTAGCTTGAGCTAGACTGAAGATTCTCCCTTTTTATTTAGTCAATTAGCCTTAGAACCAAATTCCAACCTCCGAATTTCTCTACAAGACCTAATTCTAACATACGAACACTGTATCAGTCACTAGACACTGTACCAAGCCTGATCATGCTCCTTCGCTAAAATCGCACCATGCACCACATAAGTCATTTGACCATAATGGCATTCCCCGACCACAATAGCTGTCAGTTCACGAATTCGGTGCCCGCAATACACCTCATAACACATATAAACCATGTTCCAACTCTCGCAATACTGCCACGATGGAAGAAATGTGTAGAAACTCATAACCACCTACCGAATCAACAAACCATGGAGTCTCTCCTCCTAGAAAGGACCATTGCCTCATTCTGAACTAAATAATGATATTTTCTCTTAAATATTCCTTATTTAAATCTAATTGCACTGATTTCAAGTCCAGTAATCTCGTCTTACCAAGTACAAGCTTCTCGGGAAATAAGCCACGTCAACACCATCTAGAATCTCATATGACGCCATCAATTCACTAACAAGCTACAACTCGAATATGACACATAAGAAAAAAACAAACTCTGGAAAAGAACTACCCAGCCTGCGTAACGAATAAAATGGTCGAACCGACGCTATGAACCTTCTCAGAGAATGAGAAGCAAAACACACAAGAATAAATGTAGGGAACTGTATGTAGCATCTCACTGTTACGGCTTGCAACTCGATCCACACATGATGTTGTTGCGGTGTGCAACCCGATTCAAACATGATACCGTTGCGGCGTGCAACCCGATCCACACATGAAAATAAATAAGGAAATACCTATCAAGCCAAAATGCTTATACCTACAAAATACTTGAATCTCGACCATAAGCACGCCAAATGCATAGTACAATCCCTAGGGAGACGGATAGCGCTATATATTACAAAACTCAAGCACGACTAAGGTGCAATAAATGAAATGCATCTCGAGAGTCATCTTGCTCTCACAACACCACAAGATATACGGGACCTCAATACTTGTGCGAATAATCAAGTCGTCTCACAACCCATATGACACAATAGAGTATTACATGGAATAGCTGACAGCCAGAATAACATACGACGCTCGAAGACTCCTCCATAAGCAACGCTATGCTGAATGAACACATTTGATACGATATAGAGCACACACCCACATTAGACCCACCAACGGACCTCAAGACGATTATGATCGTACCGTATTGGGCTAATAACTATTCAAGGATCCACAATAACCTTTTTTCCATGACACATAATAACAACCGTCAAATCCAAAACAAACCCACACAGTCCACCACGAAAGGAATAGAACGTCTTACAGGCACAAAAACTCTCATATTAGATAGTACAAAAAATCTCCATACTTAGTTTCAATCCTTAACAATTAAGTGACTAACAAGCCACACTTATACAAATTTCCCCGTGGGATACGCTCTCGCGACCTTCTGAACCAGGTAGCAAAGTATGCACCTCCATACCACCAACAATGATAATCCTATAAAGTAAATCGAGAATCCGTAATTCAGTACACAAAGCCTCTTACACAGGACACTATTCGCAGGTGACACTAAAGAAAGTACCAACTTACTTTGAACATCTGAACTTTTTCATGCTCATCCGAGCTCATGAAATTCTTGTTAACACCGAACCACAACCTTGATCCTTAACTTCCAAATTCCCATGTCGCTCACTGAACCTATCATGCCACTATGCGAGAATACAAGAATTCATTAAAATCCCTGAACTACTAGTAGAATAAACACTTCATTGGCTAGAAACCTTTCACCTAGCTCATTTCAGAAGAACCAATGGAACTCACAACTGAATTCCCAAACTATAGAAATACAAACCTCAAATCGCGATCTAAACCGCCATGACTCTCCTGAAATCCATTTACACCACAAGTCCATTATAATCAAATACCTCAAAATCAATCAATTTACGGTGGTCGTCAAGCCCACACGTACAACCACAAACCACGTGTATAACTTCACGCTGAAGGAACTGATAATTTCCACAGTCATGTTGATTCAATCATTACTAACCGACCCAACTTCTTCCGATTTACTCTTGACCTACTTTATAAATAATAATAGCTCCATTCAAAACATAATGTAACCCAACAACACTCATCAGGAGTGACCCAATTCTCGAGACCACATTGTCTCAATACCCATGAACTATCTCATACCCTCCTTATGCGTACAATAGCACCTCCAACTGGTACACCCATTCTGAAAGGTCTTCCTCGGGTCCAAAATTGTTTCTCCCATTTTTCCAATACTGCCCCGCAGACCCGATGATAACATAGAAAATTTCATAAGTATTCTTCACACTCCGCTACAAAATCCTAGTCTCTGGCCACATAACGAACCCATTGGAACCACTATTGAAAGTCACCCACTCTGACTTGGTCCCGAATATAAACCAAACTCTAGTGCGCTGTCAGCACATTAACACTCCCAAAGAAGCAACCGGATAAATTATTTCTTTCATTGTACATCACATCTAACTGAAGCATAAACTCTGAGTCTTCCCAAATATACGTGCATGCATTGATAAGGCAAAATATAGCACACATTCATCAAATCCTTTGCTTGAATTACCCCTGACGTTTCTTTTCTTAGCCATAACGATCCACCAATGCACCGATAACGAGAAATCGCACAAGCAAACAACCATGCAATCCAAACATAGACGGTGGGCTCCCCCACTTAACCTTAAACTACAATCAGATAATCTGGAACCCACAATGATTACTCCTTCTTAATTACCATGATTTCTCACCGTCAACACATCAAATTCTCGTAATCCCATGTTAAACTTTGTATAAATAATTCTGAACCATCAGCCACAATCGCACATTCGACCTTCTGCTAGGTAGTAAGTAGAACTCTTTGTAGAAACTTCATCAAAATCACGCAACCACTGACCTGCTCACAGGAGATGACCCATCAATGAAATCCCATACCGATATCGTCCAACAACGTTGCACTAGGTACAATTTCCACGAAATCAGTAAGCCCTGCTGAGCTCGTGCTCATCCACCAGCTGAACAAGTCCATTCATTCCCCATTGACATCAACTAAAAGTGCGACAATACATCTTGAACTCGAAGTCATGTTGCATCCCGACGATAATCAAGTTTTTTTCACACCCCCTTCATTTCAAGTAAACTCCTTTCTGCTATATTCAATGTTCCTCGGTACAGTAGCCACCATCCCAAATACAATTTGTAGATCTAGTCACTTTTCTACCATGATTCCCAAATCGCTCTAAACTTTCTTCAAACAAGTGGAACCCTACCACATAATCCGTATGCTACTCTGCTACTTCCACTTCGGTTAAACCATCTTCTTTAAGCAACTTCTCAACCTCTGCTTTTCATACTTGACTTGATAGTAATTCAACCACCACGAGACACCTCCCACCATGCCCTTCCTTATACTTTGTTACCCAAATATTGCCCTAAATCAATTCTATATCTGTAGCACCTGAACAAATGAGTCGCTAGCAACTCTAATCCTCCTAGAAGATCATCCTTCTCGAGCCATCGACATTAGAAATACCAATTTGATTCTAAACTGCTACCACCGCTATCTCTGCAATCGCTTCTCAGGTTCCATTTCACAGCACCCTGCCCCGTAGACAAATCAAAGAAGACCATAACAGCGGAGAACCTTAATACATTCAAACAAGGACGACGACACCACATCATAGATGAAAATTCCACCACGCTCGAAAATACCAAGTCTCGTTATTCCATCAACCCAAACTCGAACATTCATAATCCGATTGCATTTCTTTTGCTGGAAATAAACGCTGAACCTCTAAATCATGCATTGAGAAATATCCCATTCAAGTCATTCACTGCCTCGACACATAAACAAACACCCTACTATTACACTAATAGTGTGCGATAATAATGCATGAACTAATAATCTGTGCAGAGCCTTGAAACTATAGGAAATACAGATACTGGGCTGAAACGATAGAACACCATCTGCAAGGCGACAATAATAGCATGTCTCGATACACAGGGCAAAACGACCTACACCACATCTGTAGTACCACTACAACTCCCCGATGTCCAATTGATAACAACCGCTCCATGTCGCATAAGATTGAATAGGAAAGAAATAAAGGCATAAGCCTCAAAGGAATCAAATCACACGAAGAGGAATCATGAAGGAAAGTGCACCTAACAGCCCTGTAGCCTCTCAAAGATAGGTACAGACATCTTTATACCTATCCGCAAGACTCTACTAGACTTCCTCATGACACGTGAGACCTATGTGAACCTAACGCTCTGATACCAAGCTGACACGACCCAAAATTCACTCTCGATTGTGATGGCACCTAACGTCGTCGTCAGGCAAGCCAATGGTGATTTGTAAATTTATTTACTCAATTTATTATTTTCGAAATCATAGACTTCAATAAGACAACATTTTTAAGTTATAGGGGAAGTGAAAGGCGATAACAATATAGAAACCGTAAGCAACAACTAGTATAATCCCAAAACCCCGTGTCACAAATGCATGATCATTTTTATAAGGAGTACAACAATAATACAACATCTGTCCAAAATATAAATAAGACAGGATAAAAATAAATGTGTCACGACCCAAATCGATGGGCCATGACGGGCACCCAGTACTCAACCGAGTACCAACATGACGTATTTTTTCATGTCATACTATCATAGGCAACTGAGCCGGAAGACTTTCGTGAGATAAGTAGAATACAACATGTGATACCAATTTATACATAAGACATTCAGGCCTATAAGACCAAAATAACCACTCGTATACTGAACATAGGCCGATAAGGCCATACAATCTTTTACGTACATGACATCTGTCTACAAGCCTCTAAGAATACATAATTTTTATAAAGGTCAGGATAGAGTCCCACCATACCAAACAAAACACGTCTAAATCATACTAACCAAACAAGCAACTCCGAAGAAAATGGAGTGCACCAACATCTTCAACTGAGCTGACAGCCTACTTGGAGGGCTATCGACCTGTCTATTGGACTTGCGGGCATGAAACGCAGCGTCTCCAGGAAAAAGGGACGTCATTAAAAATGATGAACCGAGTATGGGAGGAATGAAAACCATTAAATAATAGACATGAGGGAAACATAGAGTAAAAGACTCAACATGTAAATCTGAACAACTTTATGAATCTTTTAATATTTAAAAAGTCATGCATATGTCTATAAAAGTCAAACCATGCATGGGTATATGCGTTCATAACATCATCAAGCCTCTGAGAGCATCCCATCATATCATCTCGGCCACTATGGGCAAATTATCAATGTATATCAGCTGATCAGGTGCTGCTGCGTATATAATGCCGTAGCCTTTTCTCATATCCCATATATATAATATACATATATACGCATATATAACGCCATCTAGTTATGGGTCAATGTACATGTGTAAGTACATGAAATGCATAAGAACTACGTTAATAAGATTTTCTCGGAATGACATACAAATCAATATGTCTTTCTGATAAACTTTATCAAATACCTATTTTTCTGAGATGCATGAACAGAAGATATAATAATAGTTCACATGGGGAATCAAGAATATAGACACCTCTAATATTTCTAGGAATATTGTCATTTATGAAAGTTGTGTATTTTGCTCGTTTCATTTGTATTATTTGGATCATGCCAAAAGGAAGGAAGGGATAGCCTTAACATAACTGGAGTAGGGAAAAATTCGTGTGCTATTCTTGGGAAGGATTACACCGTACTCTCTTAGAATCGAAAAATCCCGTTGCTATTATAATATGGAGTGACTATCATTATTTGCTTTATTGGGTAAGGAATCGAATAGCGAAAAGCTTGATCTATAATCGATTTCCCAATATAGAACAAAGAAGCAACGAGAAACAAAATGAACACTGCCAAAATGAGTGAACTCTTACTCATTGTATCTTTCACTTTCATTTTTTTGTGTAATTTGAAGTTTACTGAAGAATTTGGAGAATGGAAATGCATGAAATATTCGAAGAGGAAAGGGGAAATAAGAGGTGGATTAGATTTGGTCTTGATACAAGATATCCTATTTTGAATTCTTCAAATCTCACTTAATAAAAGTGGAGATGTGATTTATGTCTTTAAGACATAATGGTTCATTTCCTAAAATGGTGTCTAATGGACGTTGGAAGATTTTTTGTCCAATCTTCAAATCATGCCACATAATATTAATAATGCACGAGTCACCATGTTTTTAAAGGAAATTCTGCCACGTTATGTCTTATCCAAAATATTTTGGATAATTACCAATTACCCGCATAATTAAGAATGATCTCAATTGTTTAAAATACTACTCACTTTTAACACACTTTATACACCGTACCATCGTGGTCATGTAGTGCCTTCTATGGCACTAGTCCATAAATACTGAGTTTTTTTAGCTCGGCCCGTATTTTATATCAAAATGCCAAACTTCGATGAAACTCATTTTTTTTGATTTGCTTACCCTCTCACCTTCACAAATTTTCTTATCCTTTGTTTAATTAGCGTGACATTTATAATCCCAAAATAAATTTCATTCCCGAACTTAAGTTGATTAATTTACGATGAAACTTCAACGTACGAAAATGCAGGACGTAACATCTCATTTCCGATCTTATATCAATTTACTTATGGCATAATTCCACGTACAAAAATATGGGGTGTAACATCATTCTCCCATTTGGAACATTCATCCTAGAATGTTGGCTGATGCACTTATCATTCTTAAAACCCATAGCTCTTGCGAATACTTTAGTATTCCTCTTGCCATCTAGACGACTGTTCTGTGAATGAATCCCAAAGACTAGAGCATTTACCCCCTTTAAGCTTTTTTCTCACATCACGACTTGTAGTCGGAATCCTTCTAATCTTGTAACTGTTGCTACCTTCTATCATGTAGCCTTTACGATTCTAACTTTGTATGTGCGCCTATGTGACTATTCTCTTCTCTTTCCTCCAGCTTTTACCCAATCTCTAGGCTTCACTTTGTGAACATATATAAAATTATGTCAAGTTGTCTCTCTGGGCGCCATTAGCTTTACTACATATACGTAGGCCATACTATACCATAATTCTTACTTCGATTTATCATTACAGAGGTCTGCTACCAAACTCCGGGTTACTCTCGTTGCTATCCTATATGCATAAAGCTAAGTCCTTTAATGCTTCTTCATTACTGTCCATCCTAAGACTAATAGCCCAATCTCATCTTGTACTTTGCAAATTTTACCCATCCATTGTTGATTCACCTCAATGTTGATCTACAACCATCCATTGATAACTTGAAATTTCTTACATAATATATTACCACTAGGGCTTACGTTGCATTATAGAATATATGAAGTTATTTTTCTGATACACCTGGGTGATACGATATTATACTTCCATAACCATATTTCATAGTATCCCAATGTGACTTGCCTTACAAGGCTATTTTAATCTTGTCCAATTCATGAAATCCCTTTATCTTTTCTTTTTTTTCATCAGATCATTACTCAATCGAAGGCCCAAATGTCGTCCTTTATCTATCATAATCACACCCCAATTTTACAGCATTTCATCTCTTCTAAATATTATTAGTCTTAGACTCCTTTGAGTTCATTCAGGATATATTTAGCTTTCTATAACTTAGAGGAACCATCAGCTCCTTATTTTTCACAGGCTTAATCCCGATGACTTATCCATTTTCGTCACCTTCTCACTTGCCTTCTTCTTATCCTTACTCTTGTCTTTCTAATACCTTATCGTTCTATCATAATTTAGCTTGCGATCAATTCCCATACATTTTTTGGAACATCAAGCGAGACACCGCATCGTCTCTAACTCTTATTTTACTCTCTAATTAGACCTTTCTGTACTTAGAAACCATAAGTTGGGAAGAACTCCACTGACGACGCTGCTATCATTCCTGGATATTGAATCCCCACACTTCTAGCCTTTTATCCGTAGTATGGACTATTCATGACCTACTGCATTTGAATATCTTGTATGTTATTCCCCTTTACCTTTCTTACCTAAAAATCTTCCATCGTATCTTCTATCTCTTTCATGACCTCCCTTCCACATAGGTATAATTTACGTTCACAACTTGAAGATCTATTATAATACTTTCACCTCTTTACATGATTTGGTGAGAGCTTCACATTGTCTTCTTACGATGCTAGTACTCTTCTAACTGGCTTTATGCTACGCCCCACAATATTACGTCGATATTTCATCCCGCAGTATTATATTACAATAATGTTATGTCCTGCAATATTATATTACGATAATATTACGCCTTGCAGTATTACATTACGATGATGTTATACTTCGTAGTATTAAATTATGACGATGTTGCACCTTGTAGTATTGTACGTTGAATTTGTTGTAAGGTAATGAACATAAGTCCAAGTAAAAGATTATTTGGAGATTATAACGATTATGCTATTTCAAGCAAGTGATGAGTAAATTCGTGAAGGTGATATGGGAAGAAAGTCAAAGAAAATGAATATTCGTCCAAATTTGGCATGTTGGGATAAAATACGGGCCGAGCGTTAATACCCGATATTTATGGACTAATGTCATACAAGGTACCGCATGACCATGATAGTAAGGTGTATAAGGTATGTTAAAAGTGTGTAGTATTTAAGTAAGTGGAGATAATTCTTAATTATACGGGTAATTGGTTAATTACCGGGTACATTACCTAGTTAATTATTAAAAAAATAAGATAAAGATTAAATCTCCCCCCCAAAAAACGTGGCAAAAAGCCACAAAACTAAGAAATGACTCATTAATCTTCTTGGGTAGGTAGCTATCTAAGATGTATCTGAAATTAATAAGTAAAGACGTATTACAAGTCTTGCCTCATTTTTCATTTGGACAAAAGAAAGACTTACTACTAAGTCTTGATTCCATTTTCATTTTGGACAAAGTTCAGAATGTCCATCTTCGTTTCAATATCATTCTTCATAGATTCAAAATACTTTTAGAACAGTAGCTAAATTCAATCCAGGCTCCAACGAAAATTCTTGCATAAAAAAAATTCTAACTAGAATTGTTAGAATCGTAGCAACGTAAAATTTTGCGGTTCTAAAGGACTACGGTGCGATCTTCTCCAAGAATATTATACGGAGTTTTCCCTACTCCAGGTATGTTAAGGCTATCCCTTATTTCTTTTGGCATGATCAATACATCACAAACGAAACGAGCAAAATGCACAACTTTCATAAATGTCTCTATTCATAGAAATACTAGGGGTGTCAATATTCTCGATTCTCCATGTGAATTATTATTATATCTTCTGTTCATGAGTCTCAGAAAAATACGTATTTGATAAAAGTTTATCCGAAAGGCATATTGATTTTTATGGCATACCGAGAAAATCTTATGAACGTATTTCTTATGCATTTCATGAATTTATACATGTACATTGACCCATGACCAGATGACGTTATATACGCATATATATGTATAATATATGTATATGGGATATGGAAAAAGGTTACGGTGTTATATACCCACCACCACCTGATCAACTGGTATACGTTGATGATTTGCCCACAGTGGCCGAGATGATATGATGGGATGCCCTCAGAGGCTTGATAATGTTATGAACATATGTACCTATGCACGACATGACATTCATACGCATATGCATGACACTATAAGTATTTCATAATTTATAGAGTTATCTAGACTTACAGGTTGAGTCATTTACTCTATATTTCTTCCATGTCTGTTATGTACCTATTTATGTGCCTTACATACTCGGTACATTATTCGTATTGACGTCTCTTTTGCCTGGGGACACTGCGTTTCCTGCCCGTAGGTCCCGATAGACAGGTCGAGAGCCCTCCAAGCAGGCTATCAACTTAGCGGAAGATGTTGGTGCGCTCCATTTGCTTCGGAGTTACTTGTTTGGTTAGTACGATTTAGAAGTGTATAGTTTGGTATGGTGGGACTCTATCCCGACCTTTATGAAAATTATGTATTTTTAAATGCTTGTAGATAGATGTCATGTACGTAAAAGATTGTTTGGCCTTGTTGGCCTATATTCATTGTACGAGTGGTTATTTTGGCCTTATAGGCTCGTATGTCTTACGTATAAATTGGTATTACATGTTATATTCTACCTATTTCACGTCAGCCTCTCCGGCTCAGTTATCTATGATAGTATGATACACAAAGATACGTTATATTGGTACTCAGTTGAGTAAGGTACCGGGTGCCTGTCGCGGACCATCATTTTGGGTCGTGACAAAAGTGGTATCAGAACAGTTCTATCATAGGGAGTCTACAAGTCGTGTCTAGTAGAGTTTTGTTTATGGGTGTGTCGTGCACCACACTTATATGTAGGAGGCTACAGGGCATTTAGTAATATCACTCTTTCTTCTTACTGTAGATCGTGTCATATACCTCAATTGTAAGAACTTAATTTCCTAAACTCTATCTTATTCATAATATGACGATACCTATATCTAGAAAGACGGTTGGTAAGAGATTTAGCTATGGAAGAGTTGAGTCAGAGGAACTCCATTTTTGCATCTTGCTTATGATGGATAAATATGAGGTATTCAACAAATCATGTGTATACTAAGATGTGCAAGCTTCTTGATAAGGATTCCTAAGGCAAGAATGCCTATCCACTCTTACGGTAAAAAGGAATAAGAGAATAGGAAGGTAGACACAAGTTTCAACAAGTAAAAGAAGCAAGGTGAAGAAGGGTACGAGGTACCCAATTAATGAAGATTAACAATATTTACAATTCAAGAAGATAAATATAAGCGTTCTAAGATACCTTCAATTGTAACAAACATATGTACAATTAGTCACACCCATCTCAATTATGCTCCATGGGAGCTAACAGAAGTAGTATAAGAGGAAGATGGGATATCAGGATCTGGCTGGGGTTAGAGTAACCCAAAATGATGGATGAATTATTTGCGTCAGTTGACATTTTCAAAGAATATTGCAAATGTGCTAATACATCTCCTCGTGAGATACCCAGATGTTACACTCTAAAATAGTATAGCTAGATATGAGCACTACGAAGATAGGCACTGAAAGCCTGGAATGGATAAATATTACCTCAGTGTGACTCTCGTCCCTAGCAGAGTGAGGACGTTGAGCAACCCGAAGAGCCGATGAATCAATCAAGGAGAGCTAAAAGCGAAAGAATGTCCCTTTGAAGTTTTCATAAGAAAGTGATCGGTAAAAATATTAGCAGAGTAATGAGAAGAGAGATAAGGAAGAATTATGAGTGAGATGTTATTCATGGATGACAACGGTAGAGTGTTACAGAATCCATAGTAAAATGAAGAAAGAGACAAAAGGTGATGAGCCTTAAGACAACAGAAGAGTATAGGCCATACAGTCACATGCTCATTTCAAGAAATAAGTTTGCAACTCTAACGTGATTACCAAAAAAAAAAAGTTTGACCTAGAATAATAGAAACCAGTATGGATTGGTGAACAAGATAAACTAAACACGAATTAGGAACTGAGTGATTTTATAATAGTTAGTATCATGAGAATTTTAGATTGCGTTCCGACAGTAATAGAATGGACAACAGAAGAAGATCCATGACGAATTCAGAGGATGGTCATTCAGGAAAACGCTTCCCTAAAGCAAGCAATATGAGCAAAGTTAAGCTTAAGGGAATGTATGTGCCAGTTACACTAAATGCCACCATTGTGAGTGAGGAATTTTGTTATCCTTGGTCCAGAAAGGATTACGCAAGACGAGTAAGGATCATTGATGATGTGAAAGGATACCAAAAATGAAAAGGTAAAACATCTATAGGCAGGTCGTCGTAGCTCCAACTCTTAGTACTCCCCCTAAAAGTGGGAAAAATGAAATGGTGTGGCATTAAGTCAGAATTAAGCGGATATAGTAACTATGGAATGATAAAGGAAGAATGCGATAAAAATGAGAAAGGGATGAGATTGCGCTTATTCAAATGTTACAGATATACTATGATTCCAGAACATTATGTAAGAACGACACCAAGAAAAGGAAGTAAGGGTTCCTGCCCGGGATGTTTTTGATAAATAAGGAGCTAGTAAGACAAAGGAAATAACCAAGAAAGATTACGCGGAATATGGATTTGAGAAAGGGCCAATGAGTAGTTAATAATTGATTCAGGAAGAACCTACTCATGACTAGACAAGAGGTTATAGACAAATCAGCAGATCATGCAAGATAAATATAGTGAACCCCAAACATGGAGAATTCGGCCTTGCAGTGATGTCATTATAATACTGAGATGTATTCAAATAAGAGTCGGGGTCGTTAAAGGTACCGTATGAATGTTACGGGAATAAAATAGAGTGCCACTGGGAGGACAGTCAAAATACTAGTTCAGAGGCAACACTATACAAGGACAAGAGCGTGGAGATAAGTAACTACGAATAATTATAGGCAAGGAAGGACATCAAAAGGTCCATAATAAGCTCATAACTTTACAAGAGTCAGAGGGTCCTCCCTAAATACTACAATGAAAGACTAGCTAAGAAAGTAAGGAAGAATGCTTCAACCCAAGCTCAGTGACCTAAGGAGGGAATGGTCTTATAACGACAGTCTTACAACAATATTGCATGCACTCCATAAGAAAGTGGCACCTACCGTGGCTAATGAACGGGAAGTAAAATCAAAAGTGATATCCCAGATCATATGAGTGGTATGGGATTCCAATATGCGTGAGCACTAAGATAAGCTACGTATGCACACGAAATGGGGAAGAAAGACCAGGAAAGTTAAAAGCTTAAGTTTAAGGAAAGATGAGAAGGAACAAAAGGAATTATTCGATCAATGATCTGGAGTTAGTTACATTATGGATGCACTTAAGAGTTTGGAGTTTTATACATGCAGCATATATATCCGTAGAGGATTCCGGTATAAGTTAAAAGAAAGAATTAAGCCTAGGTCATAGACAAAGGATTTGCTTGTTAGAGGATTGTATCATGGATATTCCAGAGTGTCCATGAAAGGCTAAAGTAATAACTAATACCCTAAGCCGCAAATTGGAAAATAGCTTAAGCCTAAAGACTGATCAGAAGGAAAAAGAAAATAAAGAGTTACATTAACGAAGTAAATCAAGAGTCGATTATTGGACCCAGAAAATTATAGACCTCGTGATTGAGAATATTGCAAGATCACTCTTAGTATCATAGGTACAAGACAGATAGTACAACAATCATATTCTATAACGGCTCTACGATAAAGCCAGTTAGAAGAGTACTAGCCTCATCAGAAGTCAGTATGAAACTTCTATCAGATTGTGTATACACCAGAGGTACAAGTATTATAATAAAGCTTTAAGTTGTGGATGTGAATCATACCTATGTGGAAGGGGGGTCATGAAAGAGATAGAAGATGTGATGTGAGATTTTAAGGTAAGTAAGCTAAAGGTGAACAACGTACGAAATACTAAGCTGTAGAAGATCATGCATAGTCCATGCTTCGGATAGAAGGCTAGAAGCACTAGGATTCAATATCCGGGAATGATAGCAAAGTCGTCAATGGCGTACCTTCCAACCTATGATTTCTAAGTACCGAGAGATCTAGTCAAGAGAGTAAAGAAGAGTTAGAGATGATGTGATGTCTCGCTTGATGTTCTAGAATAACATAAGGAAATCTATGGTGCAAGTAAGATGAAGGAAGGTTGCGAACAAGTATAAATAGATATGTGTGGTTCGCAAGCTAAAGTATGGTAGAGCGACAAGATTGTAGGAAGACAGGAGTAAGTATAAGAAAGGATGAGTGAGAAGGTGACTAAATGGATAAGTCCTCAGGATTAAGCCTATGAAAACAAGAAGATCTGATGGTTTCTCTAAGTTATACAAAGCTTAGTATAGCGTGAATGAACTCAAATGAGTCAAAGAAAAATGGCATTTAGAAGAGGTGGAATGCGACACTAGTAATAGAATAAGGGTGTAATTGTTTTAGATAAAGGATGACGTTCGGGCCTTCGATTGAGTAATGATTTGAAGAGGGTTTCACGAATTGTATGGAATTAAAATACCCACGTAAGATGAATCACATTGGGATGCTATAAAATATGATTGTTGAAGTACAGTATCGCCCCCAAGTGGATCAGGAGAATCACTTCAAACATTCCTCGATGCATCATAAGCCCTAGTGGCAATGTATTACTTAAGAAGTTTCAAGTTATCAATGGAAGATTGTAGATAAACATTGAGGTGAATCGACAATGGATGGATAAAAGTTACAAAGTATGAGATGAGATTAGATAATCATTCCTAAGATGAACAGTAATGAGGAAGTATTAAAGGACTTAGACTTACACATATATGATAAACAGTGAAAGAGTAACCTGGAGTTTGGTCGCAGACCTCAGTAACTATAAATCAAAGTAAGAGTCATGGTATAGTATGACCCAGCTAGATGTAGTAAAGTGATACGGATGGATAAACAGATCTACGAAATAAGATATAGCAATATTCGTAAGTTCAACAAAGTATCGAGCAAAGAACTTCAAGTATACCTATAGATGCCCAGAGGGACATCTTGTCAAGCTCTGTATATATTTATAAAGTGAGGCCTAGAGATTGGCTAAAAGCTGGAGGGAAAAGAAAAGAAGAGTCGCATAAGGCGCACTTACAAAGTCAGAGTCATACAGGCTGTATGACAGGAGGTAGCAATAGTTACGAGATTGGAAAGATTTCGACCACAAGTCGTGGTATGAGAAAGATGACTAAAGGAGGTAATACCCTAGACTTTGGATTTATTCACAGAACAACTGCCTAAATGGCAAGGAGAGTATTATGGTATTCACAAGACCTATAAGTTATGGAAATGATAAGAGTATCAGTCAACATTCGAGGATGAATATTCCAAAGGGGGGAATGATGTTACGCCCTGTAATAAGATATCGATATTTTGTCTCACAGTATTATATTATGATGATATTATGTCTTGCAGTATTATATTACGATGATGTTATGCTTCGCAGTATTAAATTACGATGATGTTGCATCCTATAGTATTGTACGTTGAATTTATTGTAAGGTAATGGACATCAGTCCAAGGAAAAGATTATTTGGAGATTATAATGATTATGCTATTTCAAGCAAGTGATGAGTAAATTTGTGAAGGTGATATGGGAAGCAAGTCAAAGAAAATGAATTTTCGTCCAAATTTGGCATGTTGGGATAAAATACGGGCCGAGCATTAATACCTGATATTTATGGACTGATGTCATACAAGGTACCACATGGCCATGATAGTAAGGTGTATAAGGTATGTTAAAAGTGAGTAGTATTTTAAGTAAGTGGAGATAATTCTTAATTATACAGGTAATTGGTTAATTACCGGGTACATTACCTAGTTACTTATTTAAAAAATGAGATAAATATTAAATCTCCCCCCAAAAACGTGGCAAAAAGCCACAAAACTAAGAAATGACTCATTAGTCTTCTTGGATAGGTGGCTATCTAAGATGTATATGAAATTAATAAGTAAAGACTTATTACAAGTCTTGCCTCATTTTTCATTTGGACTAAAGAAAGACTTACTACTAAGTCTTGATTCCATTTTCATTTTGGAAAAAGTTCAGAACGTCCATCTTCATTTCAATATCATTCTTCATAGATTCAAAATTCTTCAAGAACAGTAGCTAAATTCAATCCAGGCTCCAATGAAAATTCTTGCATCAAAACAATTCCAACGAGAATTGATAGAATCGTAGCAACATAAAATTTTGCGGTTCTAAAAGAGTACGGTGTAATATTCTCCAAGAATAATATACGGAGTTTTCCCTACTCTAGGTATGTTAAGGCTATCCTTATTTCTTTTAGCATGATCTATACGTCACAAATGAAACGAGCAAAATACGCAACTTTCATAAATGATTCTATTCATAGAAACACTAGGGTTTTATATATTCTCGATTCCCCATGTGAATTATTATTATATCTTCTGTTCAGGGGTCTCATAAAAATATGTATTTGATAAAAGTTTATCCGAAAGGCATATTGATTTTTATGGCATACTGAGAAAATCTTATTGACATATTTCTCATGCATTTCATGCATTTATACATGTACATTAACCCATGACTGGATGGCGTTATATTGCGTATATATGTATATGGGAAAAGGTTACGACGTTATATATGCACTACCACCCGATCAACTGGTATATGTTGATGATTTGCCCACAGTGGCCGAGATGATATGATGGGATGCCCTCAGAGGCTTGATAATGTTATGAACACATGTACCTATGCACGACATGATATTCATACGCATATGCATGACACTATAAGTATTTCATAATTTACAGAGTTATCTAGACTTACAGGTTGAGTGATTTACTCTATATTTCTTCCATGTCTGTTGTGTACGATGAAATCGGGGGGACCAATTTCTCGTTGATAAGATACTTCAGGAGATCGCCTCGGAGGCTCGAGACCTCGAGCCGGGTACCTCCCTCAAGATATGTCGACACCGGCCTGGGGATAATGTTGGCCGAGATCCCAACGAGCATAGGAGGCTTTCAAAGAATGCATCCAAGGCAGGTTAAGTCTATCGGGCTAGTCTAACGCTGGTCTACATCTACATCATGAAGCTAGTTAGCAGTCCCATCCCGCTTCCTTTATCATTTAATGTATCTTGTACTATGTTTGGATTCTCCCTCTTATAAAAGGGGAATCGTTGGCACTTTGTAACCAGGTTGTTCCAACGATTCTACATAAGATCAATAACATCTCTCTCTCTTTTCTCTCTAACTTACTCGCTCGGGACTACCTCTTTCATTCATTGCTTTCATACTTGTTCTTCATTTATTGCTTGATATTGGCCATACATAGCCTCCTTTAATTATGTCATAACTGTTAGCCCTTTCCTGATTATCCCCAATAGCTCGAGCCCGAGCCCAGGCATCGACCTCGAGGCCCCTCATCTGACAATCCGAGGCCCGGACAACAAGCCCCTTAGTTTGATTATAACCCTGTTTTAGTTCGTATTTCATTGTTAAGCTTCATATATCTAGCATCAACTGCCCTAACAACTCACATAAAAATAGATCACGTATTTTTAGAGTCCCATATAAAAATTTATTTGTTATTACCATTTTCACGGTAAACAGTTTAGCGCCCACTGTGGGGCTAAAATTAATAGTGATTATTTTCTTGTTGGTTTCGTTACACAATGCAAGTTATCTTTCACACTTCTTCTTGTCCAAGATCTTCGATTTCAGGTCGGAATGTCTGGCTCAGTGAACAGAGTTGAGAACAACAACCTTGAAGAATAAGGAGAAAATGGTGCAGCTATTCCAATTATTGGCGCGCCACCACAAAACCCCGACAACATGCCTGGACCGATTCCAACAGACGCGGGTTCGCAAGATGCAGAACAGGTCGACGAAACCTTACACACCAACAGGAGCATACAACATGACGACCAACAGGAAGCCCAAAGAACCACAGCTTGGGAATAATGGGAAGTTAGCCTTCATGTTGTTTTCGAAATGTTGCAGGCACAACAACTGGATATCGCTTAGATACAAAGCCACCCGAAGACTCCCAGCACGGTAGCACCGGGGACATCTCCCCCAGCCGAACAAGTACCTGAGAGATCGAGTAATAACGGATCGATAGCCCACCCTGCCATCGTAAGAATGCTCGAGGATCTCACCAAAAGGATCGAATCGGGCGATAAAATAATAGCAGCCAACGACAAGAAGGTCGAGACCTACAACTCCAGGGTCGACCAGATCCCGAGCGCACCCCCGGTCCTCAAGGGTGTGGATTTGAAGTAGCTCATACAAAGGACGTTCCCCGAAGAAGCGGCCCTGAAACCTATTCCAAAGAAGTTCAGAATGCCAAAACTCCCTAAGTACAATGGGACTACAGACACCAATGACCACGTTACTGCCTACACCTGCACGGTAAATGGCAACGATATAAAGAATGACGAGATCGAGTCTGTATTGCTAAAACAATTCGGGGAAACACTCTCGAAGGGGGACATGATGTGGTATCACAACTTTGCTCCTAACTCTATAGATTCATTCGCTATGCTAGCAGACTCCTTTGTAAAGGCACATGCCGGTGCCATCAAAGTAGCGACGAGGAAGTCCGACGTTTTCAAAATCAAGCAAAGGGAGAACGAGATGCTACGAAAATTCGTGTCTCGCTTTTAGATGGAATGAATGGAGCTACCGCCAGTCTCCGACGACTGGCAGTGCAGGCCTTCACTCAAGGTCTGAATGAACGAAGCTCGGTGGCTTCAAAACAGCTGAAACAGAATTTGATCGAGTACACAGCTGTGACTTGGTAAAACGTCCACAACCGGTACCAGTCAAAGATCAGGGCCGAGGATGACTAGTTGGGAGCCTCCTCGGGCTTAGTATACCCAAGCAAGCTCCTGGCAAAGGAACCAAAACCAAACAAAGAAAGGTATCAGCCGTATATCGAAGATAGGAGGAACGCCCCAAGGTGCAACCTACCTCGCAATGATCGGAGAGTAGATCGAGGACAGAATCCTCGAGGGCTCATCAATAGAGCCAGATTTGATAGGAACGTAGTGCCAACGAGTGCGCCTCAATTAACAAAATACAACTTCAACGTTGATGTGTCGGACATCGTGTTCGCCATCAGTAAAATCAGAGACACCAAGTGGCCCAAGCCTATACAGTCGGATTCTTCGCAAAGGAATTACAACTTAGTGTGCGAGTTTCACAACATGCACGGCCACATGACCGAGGATTGCCACCAACTACGAGAGGAGGTAGCTCGACTACTCAATAAAGGGCATCTCCAGGAGTTCCTTAGTGATCGAGCCAAAAATCATCTCCGGAAAAGGAAGGGACCAAGAAGAACAAGGTAAACGAGCCACAACACGTCATCCACATGATCATAGGAGGTGTCGATGCCCCGTAGGAACCCGTAATGAGAAGGAAGAAAATATCCATTACCAGAGAAAAGCGGACCCGGAGATATATCCCCGAGGACGCCCTCACATTCAACGAAGAAGGCACCGAGACCTTATCCCAACCTCATAATGACATATTGGTAATTTCTTTCCTTGTTAATTCTTTTCAAATAAAGCATGTACTCGTGGATCCAGGTAGCTCGACCAACATTATCAGGTCGAGGGTGATAGAGCAGCTCAGACTGCTCGACCAAATCGTGCCCGCCACTCGAGTCCTCAACGGATTCAACATGGCAAGTGAAACAACGAAAGGAGAAATCGTCCTCCCAGTCACCGTGGCCGGCACGATCCAAAACGCCAAATTCCATGTCATCAATGGAGACATGATGTATAACGTCTTATTCGGACGGTCGTGGATACACTGCATGAGAGCGGGACCATCCACCCTTCACTAAATGATGAAATTCCCAACAAAGGATGGATTTAAAACCGTCTACGGGGAACAACATGCGGCAAGGAAAATGTTCACGGTGCATGCTATGGCACCGATGCTTGCACCCCCACCTGCAAAAAAGCAATAAAGTCATCGAGATACACCCTCAATCAAACCCGATTAAACAAAATAAAGGGCCGTACCGCGTCCTCATCTCGAGTGATTGGAACATGTCAATTCTCAAAACATCGTCGGTGAATCTCATATCAAGGTATGACCATCTCCCTTTTAATTTTGTATTTTAGATTAACCTTAATGCAGGCGCCCAATTGAAGCGGTCATAACGCTAACCCAGCTTGAAGACCTTAAGGTTTTAAAGCATCCGTTGCACTCTTTTCCTTCGATCGAGTTTTTATCTCGAAAAATGGTTTTTACCGGCAAGGTTTTTAATGAGGCAACATCTGCATACTACCTAAGAGAAACTCAACAAATGTTCGATGCTTCTTTTGTAATCGACCCCGAACACTGAGGGGCATTCCCCCCGGAAGCTACCTGCTCGAAATAACCAAGAAACACCGAACAGGGTCCCTATAGGAATGTAACGTACCAGGCCAAACGGTCAAAAGAACTGTGTCCATATAGCCGGGCCCTCGACGGCGAATACATGTACACTTGTATAAGATAAATCGAAGAACATCTTCTGTCAAGGCATCTTGCGCTCCAAAAGAGACTCAGCGCCTTTGCAAAAACAATTCCTCTGCCGGAAACGTCCCGAATACTCAGGGACTGGCGTCGACAATACAACACTTAAAATAACCCCTGGGCCGGGACTCCGAAATCATAAGCCCTCAGGTAAGGCAACTCAGAAAGCATCGAACATGTCCAATGCCAAAAGCACCTCGAGTACTCGGGGACTGGCGTTAAAATCTCAAAAGAAAAGCGCACGATCCCACGGTCGGGATCTCCAAAATCGTAAATCCCCGACGAAGCAATGAGAAGTTTATGAAAAACGGCTCCCATGTCAAGAAACTCTCGACGACTCGGGGACTTCCGTCAAAGCGTTGTCTCCATTGACTCATCAGAACACGAGGCCATATGACCCCGAGCGGGCAAACTCGATCCTGTAAGACCTCAATGACATGAAAAATCTGTAAGACCTCAACGCATGAAAAATTTGTAAGACCTCGAACAAGGCATGAATCATACTTGTACCAAGTATCAACAAAACTGTAAGACCTCAAAAGGCATGAAAATTTTGTAAGACCTTACTATAGGCATAAAATCAATCCCGAAGTTTAGGCTATATATCGCATTTGTAAGACTCCCGAAAGGGCATACCCTCGATATAGAAGCCTAAACTACTACACTCGGGGATCAAAAATGGCTCTAGAAAAACACAAATGACTACGGTCAATACAGCTGCACCAGCCAAATTAACGCGACTCGGGAACGCCCGACCGTTGCTATAAAATCATAAGGCCATTACTTCTAATCTACTTCGAAAAGAATCGGTTAAATAGGCTACCCTTGACATGCAAACGAGCTTCGACTATGTCAGCTCCAAATCACAAGGCTTCGAGCTACTCAGCCTACGAGCTAAACCTTCCAAGGTGCTAGAACATCGCCGCAAACGACATGAAATTGAGGTTCTTCCCAAATCGACGACGGGTCAGGCAAAATTATTTCAAAAAGTCCTTAACGAGAGGAAAATAAAGCCTACATATGCCTAAGGGCAAAGCGTAAGAGCCATTGTTGCCAGCCTAATGAGCCTCAGGGCCACCCATACTAAACGGTCGCAACGACCAAAAGCGTAAGAGCCACTGTCGCCAACTTAAAAATTTGAAAGATTGAGGGTCAAAGTGAGCTCGAGTCGTAACCCGATTCGGAGACCGAATCCAAAATAGTTAACTATACATGCCTAAGGGCATAGCATAAGAGACATCATCGTCAGCTTCATGAGCCTCAGGGCCACATACATAAAAGGTCGCTTCTATCCAAGGCGTAAGAACCGTTGTCGCCAGCTTACGAAAATACTAAACTTGAGGGTCAAGTGAGCTCGAGTAATAATCCAACTCGGAGACTGGACCCAAATAGTTAAATACAAATTCCCAAGGGCAAGGCGTAAGAGCCATTATTGCCCGCCCATGTAGACACAAAAGCTTGAAAGTCGAATAGGCTCGAGCTGAAGCCCGACTCAGAGGTTGAACCCAATACAGTTGGGCAAAAGCATAAGACCTCTAACGCCAGCTTGTACTAAAGGCCGCACCGATCGAATATGTAAGAGCCCTCGGGCCTGCCTGATGAACCCCGAAACCATATCATGAATCTAAGGATTCTTATCATCTCCGAAACCGGTCCACCTAGTCAGAAGAAAAGCAGAAAGGGGTACATAAGAAATAAAGGCTTCAAGTTTTCTTGTATTTACATACATGAAAAAGTGCACTCTCCATCTACAAACGCGCTCTAAAAAATCACATGCAAGATGGAAAAGTCTACGCCCCGCCCCTGAAGGCTACAGCCTACCAACCTCATCTTCACTCTCCTCGACGTCGGACAGAAATAACCGAGCATCACGCTCGTCCGCCCTCGCTCGCGCCAGCCCTTCCGGGAGAACAAAGCCCCTGGCGCTGATCTCATCTGGAACCCTCATTCGGGATCTGCAACAAGCATATTCTTTGATCCTCTCTTCGCGATCGAGGACTATCTTCAACTCGGCTTGGGCATCAGTAGCATCCTTCAAATGAATCACCATCTCCTGATCAGCCTTAGTCCGGCTTAGCACTGCTTCAGCCTGAGCATCAACGATCTCAGCCCTGACCTTCGAAAGTTCGTACTCGAGCTTCGTGATCATATCCGTTTGAACTAAAGTATTGTCACGAGCTAAGTAGAGTTGGGCCTCGAAGGCAGGAACTTTAGCCAAGGCACCATTCTTCTCTAAAGCTTGAGCCCGCGCCTGAGCTCTAAGCTCACTGTAGTCATCCTTGACTCGGTCGGCTTCACCTCTAAGGCGCTCTATAGCCTCCATATTTTTTTGCAACTTGGATAGACAAAAGGTTAACCCAAAAGGTCAAAAAGTGAAATGCATACCCACTCGGTATGAGAAATTACATGCTCCATCAAATAGCTCTCGTAATTCGAGCTCCGGTATGCCTCATATTGCCAGTGTGTCAACTCAACTTCCTTCTCCTTGCAAAGGAGCACGAGGACCTACCCTCATCCAAAGCATTTCAGAGCCTAGCTCCACAACGAAGCAGTCAGGACTCAAGCTTGTCGGATGCCTACAGAAGAAAACTCAGTAAGAAGTGTAAGGTGATAGCAAGGAAGGAATAGCGCAACACTCACCATGATATTTTGCTTCCCATCTGTCCCGGGACAAAGCTCGCCACTCGCGCTCCTCGCAGGTCGAGTGGGCCGCCAAATCCTCGGACCAAGCCTGACAGGTCAAGAATGTTGCCTGACGCCCGTAGAACCACTACGAAAGAAGGGAGAAAGGCGCAACTACTAAACCAGCTCTCGCCATAAGTAGAACTGGTGTGTTAATGCCGGCATACAAAAAACATGGCATAGAAAGAAAATGACAACTGCTTAAAATGGGGTAACCCTGAGAAGGCGGAAACAGTCTTATATTATATGTGGGAAAGACGGTGACGATTCGCCTACCTCAAAGCCGATCGGGAATGCTTGCCGATAACATCCTCTCTAGTCCCGAGGCGGTACCCGGCCTCGAGGACCTCTGTCAAAGTAAGGCTACACTATAGGGAGCCAACGCCGCCTTCGCCAACACAAGGGCGGTACCCTGCCTCGAGGACCTCCGTCAAAGTAAGGCTACGCTCCAGGGAGCCGATGACGCCTTCGCCAACACAAGGGTAGCACCCGACCTCGAGGATCTCTATCAAAGGGAACTAGGCTCCAAAGAGATGAGCATTTTTTAACATCACCCGTCTGGGCTTGGCTCCGGGTGCCATCCAAGGTCAGACAAACCCTCTTTCAAAATCTATTTACAACACCATATGGTTATTCACACTAAAACGCGCTTCCAGGTGGTCCGAGTGCAAGCAAATCTTCGCTCGAAGACTGCTCTCAAAAAATCAAAAGTAGCCCCCACCCACGGGTCCCCGAGAAAATTTCTTCTCAAAGGTTATTACGGAACTCAACTGGTAAGTCATAACTCCGAGGTCCAAAACATTATTCTTATTTTGTGCAAAGTCAAGGTCCCAGCGGCACGAGTCTATTGGCCTTATTCAATTTCCACCCAAGGAATCGCAAAAGACCCCGCGCGAAGCCGTTTTCATCAACCAAAGGCCGGAAGGAATACTCGCATTCGAGTTCAATATTAGCAACAACAAACAGGACCGTGCATTTAGAGTCTCCGCAAACATAAAGGAATACGGCAAGTATCAAAGGCAGAAGTCAAGAAAATATCTTTATATTCATAAATATTTGCTTACAACGGCCCTCGAGGGGTCCTTACATATGATTACAGAAGCCCACACGGGGATCCTTACATAGGAACAAAGAAGCAGAAGGGTGTACATACAAAAAAAGCCTAAGAATTTGGCCTATTCACAAAAGTGTGTCCTCAATGGCGACATCTTCGGTATCATCTCCTCAAGCGCGTGAGATCAAAGACAATATCTTCCAAGCCCAATCCCCTCGAGAGTCTCATATAGACCCTCCTGGAATGGCATCTTCAAAAGGGAAGATATAGAAGAAGAAAGCGATGGAGAAGAGCAAAGTGACAAAGGAGAAGCTGAAAGGAGACAGGAAGTGGCTCGGTGAAAAATCTGGCTAGTATAAACTCTGCCAATATTACTATTATAAAGCCACTTCTTGAGAAGTTGCCTCGGCATGGGAGGCGACAGTTACTAGATAGTTCCGTCATACCCCAGGAAATCCAAAGGGGGTGTAATGCGCCAAGCTGAGGAAGGAGGGTGAGCAGTGGTGTATAATCCGAGTCCCCTCTTAAGCAGCGGTGTATAATCCAAATACTTCTTTGGGTTAGAGGAAATTGGTCCTCTGCTTCATCGCCCCGAGCAAGCGGAGACGACAACAACAACAACAACAACAACAACAAACAACAACAACAACAACAACAATAACATAAAGGCAGCATAGCTTCGTTCGACTAGAGAAGGCCCGGGAGATAGGCCGTAGCACCCCTGATGTCGCCATAAAATCTTGAGGCCATGGGCCTCAGACATGGTAAACAACAAATAGTAAAGGTAGCACGAAAGGATGAATGGATAGATATCGGAGGATGCTTGGATAAAAACTGATCACAAAAGGCCCCATTTATAGAAGAGAAGGGCAAAGTAACCGATGGCACCATTATCACCCTCGAAAAACGTACCAACAGGCGCATTCATTACGTTCGTGGGAGCTGAATCAACTGCGACATTATGACCCTGAAGAACGAGAGATCACGACGCATTGTATGGCCCTGAAAAAATGAAATGATGAAATGTTTCGGTATTGATAGAGGCTTGTGTCATCAGCACGATGTTATTATAGGAGCCCATAGAGTGAGATGTCAAAATCGTTTCTTATCGCTTCTCTCTAAGAAACACGGGGATTATCTGTGTACAACGAAATTGGGGGGGGGGGGACCAATTGCTCATTGATAAGATACTTCAGGAGATCACCTCAGAGCCTCGAGATCTCGTGCTAGGTACCTCCCTCAAGATCTGTCAACACCCGGCCTGGGGATAATGTTGGCCGAGACCCCGACGAGCATAGGAGGCTTCCGAAGAATGCATCCAGGGCCGGTTAAGTATACCGGGCTAGTCTAACGCTAATTTATGTCTACATCATGAAGCTAGTTAGTTGTTCCATCTCGCTTCCTTTATCATTTAATGTATCTTGTACTATGTTTGGGTTCCCCCCTCTTATAATAGGGGAATCATTGGCACTTTGTAACCAGGTTGCTCCAACGATTCTACATAAGATCAATAATATATCTCTCTCTCTTTTCTCTCTAACTTACTCGCTCGAGACTACCTCTTTCATTCATTGCTTTCATATTTGTTCTTCATTTATATCTTGATAATGGCCATAAAGAGCCTCCTTTAATTATATCCTAACTGTTATCCCTTTCCTGATTAACCCCGATAGCTCGAGCCCGAGCCCAGGCATTGACCTCGAGGCCCCTTATCTGACAGTCCAAGGCCCAGACAGCAAGCCCCTCGGTTTAATTATAACCCTATTTTAGTTCGTATTTCGTCGTTAAGCTTCATATATCTAGCATCAACTGACCTAACAATTAGCATAAAAATAAATCACGTATTTTTAGAGTCCCATATAAAAATTTAATTGTTATTACCATTTTCATGGTAAACATCTGTTATGTACTTATTTATGTGCCTTACATACTCAGTACATTATTCGTATTGACGTCCCTTTTACTCGGGGATGCTGCGCTTCATGCCCGCAGGTCATGATAGACAGGCCGAGAGTTCTCCAAGTAGGCTATCAGCTCAGCGGAAGATGTTGGTGCGTTCCATTTGCTTCAGAGTTTCTTGTTTGGTTAGTATGATTTAGATGTGTATAGTTTGGTATGGAGGGACTCTGGACCGACCTTTATGAAAATTATGTGTTCTTAGATGCTTGTAGACATATATGAGTAGTTATTTTACCCTTATAGGCTTGTATTTCTTACGTATAAATTGGTATTACATGTTATATTCTACCTATTTCACGGCAACCTCTCCGACTCAGTTATCTATGATAGTATGATACGAAAAGATACTCTATGTTGGTACTCAGTCGAGTAAGGTACCGGGTGCCCGTCGCGACCCATCGGTTTGGGTCATGACACTTTATTGTAGAGCCGTTATAAAATATGGCTACTATACTATCTCTCTTGCACCTCTGATATTAAGAGTGATTATTCAATGTTCTCAATCATGATGTCCATAATTTCCTGGGTCCAATAATCAAACTCTTGATTTACTTAGTTGATGTAACTCTTTAGTTTCCTCCTTCTTCTGATCGACCTTTATGTCGGCTTAAATTATCTCCCACTCTGGGTTCATGGTATTAGTTATTTTGTTTAGCCGTTTATGGGTGTTGAGAAATATCCATGATACAATCCTTTAATAATTCAATCCTTCGTCTATGAACTAGGCTCAACTCTTTTTTTTAATGTATACCAGAATCTTCTACGGCTGTATATGCTACATGTATAAAACTCCAAACCCTTAAGTGCAGTCATAATGTAACCAACTCTGGATCAGTGATCGAATAATTTCTTTCGTTACATCTTAGCTTTCTTTCAAGGTAAGCTATTAATTTTCTTGGTCGTTCTGCCCTTGTGTTGCGTCCATACTTAGCTTATCTTAGTGCCCACACATGCCAAAGTTTTCATGAAACTAATATGATGTCAAATATTACTTTTAATTTTACTTCTCATTTATTAGCCACGGTAGGTGCCACTTTCCTTTAGAGTGCTTCCAATGTTGTTGTGAGACTGTTGTTACATGACCATTTCCTCTTTAGGTCATTGTGCTTTGGTGGAAGCCTTCTTCCTTATTTCCTCAACAAGTCTTTCATTGTGGTACTTAGGGAGGGGGGATCCTCTGACTCTTGTAAGGCTGCGAGCTTATCACATCGTATGCATGACGGAATTTTTGATGTTCTTCCCCACCTATAATTACCTGTAGTTACTTATCTCCACGCCCTTGTGCTTGTAGGGTTACTCCTGAACTAATATTTTGACTGTCTTCATGGTGACACTTTCTTTTATTTCCGTAACACTCATACGGTACTTTTTAACTTCCCCAACTCCTATATGGATATTTATCAAGGATCACAATGGTATAACTATGAGGCTGAATTTCCCATATTTGGGTTCCGTATGTTTATCTTGCACGTTCTGTTGATTTGTCTGTATTCACTTGTCTAGCCATAGATAGGATCTTCTTGAATCAACTACTAATTGCTTGTTGGCCCATTCCCGTATCAATATTTCACGTAATCTTTCTTGGGTCATTTCCTTTGGCTTAACTTACCTCTCGCACTAGCTCTTTATTAATCAATAATATCTCGGGAAGGAACCTTTACTTCCTCTTCCTGACGTCGTGTTTGCATAATGCTTTGGTATCGTTGCATATCTGTAGGCTTTGAATAAGTGCAATCTCATCCCTTTTTCATTTTATCGCGTTCTTCATTTACCATTCCATAATTACTAGAACCACTTAATTCTGATGTAATGTCACGTAATTCCATATTCCCTCCTTTAGGGGAGTATTAAAATTGGAGCTACGACAATATGCCTATAGATGTTCTAACTCTTCATTTGTGGCGTCCTTTCATATCATTGATGACCCTTACTCTCCTTGCGGTAATCTTTCTATACTAAGGATAATGAAACTTGTATATGCTTACAAAGTAAGGACTAGAGATTGGGTAAAAGCTAGAGGAAAAAGGAGATAAGAGTCGCATAGGCACACTTACAAGGTCAGTATCGTAGAGGCTGATAGAGGTAAGTAATAATTGTAAATGTTGTCCTGAGGGTATGAAACCCCATATTTCACATCATTGTGCTGCTTTAAGGTGACGCACACGCTAGATGACAAGCGTGTGGTCGTGCACCATTGGGGATTGTGACTTAGTCTGTCCCGTATGACTGTTAAACTGCGTATTTGATTGAAAACTGTTTGCTATCATTGTGTTTTTGAAGGTATTATCATGTTTTGGGCTGAATGCCATATTTGGGTCTCGTGCCAACTGTTTTGGACCCTTAAGGGGATTTGTACTATTATTCTTCACTGTTTCGACTTCATATTTGTACTCAATCATGCTGTATTCTACTATTTTCATAACTTAGCCATATTTACTCCGTTTTGACATTTTTGAATGATATTTTGGGCTGAGCATCATGTTTTACTATGCCCGAGTGGCTTGAGAGTTTTCTGATTGAGTGAGGTCGAGGGCCTGTGTTGTGAGGATATTATGGGATCAGGCTGCGCACCGTAGCAGTGTTGTACTTATTCATGATTATGAGGCCGAGGGCCTGATTTGTTACTCCATGAGGTGGCTTGTTATGAGGCCGAGGGCCAGTTTGATTATGCCACGAGATGACTTGATATAGCGCTTGGGCTATAGGAGCCCCTCCGGAGTCTGCATACCCCCAGTGAGCGCGGGTACCTAGTGTAAGATGTGATATTGCCCGAGGAGCTGTTGTTTCATGTTATTGCTGGAGGGGCTGATACGAGTGATTGTGAGATAACCCGAGGGGCTGGTTCTATGGGTATTTTGCCCGAGGGGTTGATTTATGTTTCTATCCTTTTCCTCCTATTTTCACCAGTCGTTTGAACTACTGAAAGATGTTTTAAAGAGGTTTTTACTGAACTAAGGTGTTTTTACGAGCTTTTACTGTTTTATTGCATTGTTCTAGTTTTATACTATTTTGTTGTAGCATTATGCTGTGTTTTACGTTTTTTCTTATTGCTCAACTGCCTTTACTTTTATTACTTACTGAGTTGGCGTACTCACATTACTCCCTGCACCCTGTGTGCAGATCCAGGAATCTTGGGTCACGCTAGCGAGTGCTGATTTGCCTTCCAGCAGGCTTGTTCGGAGTTGACTAGGCAGCTGCTCGGCGTTCGCAGTCCAGTGCTTCTCCTTCCTATCTTTACTTCACTTTGTACTAGCTTTGTATCAGACTATGTTGTCTTTCCATACTCTTAGACGTATTGTAGATGCTCATGACTGGTGACACCTCGATATCAGGCTGTGTTTGTTTCCACACTATTTTATTCTACTCTATATTTTGGGATTTATAGCTTATAAATGACTTATTATAACTATTTACTTGGTTTGGGGGTTTGTGTCGGCTGGCCTAGTTTCACGATAGGTGCCATCACAACCGGGTCCGTTTTAGGATCGTAACACCTTTTTCCATATCCCATATACATATAATATACATATATACACGTATATAGCACCATCTGGTCATGGGCCAATGTACATGTATACATACATGAAATGCATAAGAACTACGTTATTAAGATTTTCTCGGAATGCCATAAAAATCAATATGCCTTTCGGATAAACTTTATCAAATATGTATTTATCTGATATCCAAGAACAGAAGATATAATTATAGTTCACACGGCGAATCAAGAATATAGACACTCCTAATATTTCTATGAATAGGGTCATTTATGAAAGTTGCGTATTTTGCTCGTTTCATTTGTATTATTTGGATCATGCCAAAAAGAAGGAAGGGATAGCCTTAACATACCTGGAGTGGGGGAAAATCCGTGTGCTATTCTTGGGAAGGATTACACCGTACTCCCTTAGAACCGAAAAATCCCGTTGCTATTATAATATGGAGTGACTATCATCATTGGCTTTACTGGGTAAGGAATCGAATAGCGAAAAGCTTGATATGTAATTGATTTTCCAGTATAGAGCACAGAAGCAACGAGAAACAAAATGAACACTGCCAAAATGAGTAAACCCTTACTCATTGTATCTTTCACTTTCATTTTTTGTGTAATTTGAAGCTTACTGAAGAATTTGGAGCATGGAAATGCATGAAATATTTGAAGAGGAAAGGGGGAATAAGAGGTGGATTTGATTTGGTCTTGATACAAGATATCCTATTTTGAATTCTTCAAATCTCACTTAATAAAAGTGGAGATGTGATTTATGTATTTAAGACATAATGGTTCATTTCCTAAAATGGTGTCTAATGGACGTTGGAAGATTTTTTGTCCAATCTTCAAATCATGCCACATAATATTAAAAATGCATGAGTCACTATGTTTTTCAAGGCAATTCTACCACGTTATGTCTTATCCAAAATATTTTGGATAATTACCAATTACTCGCATAATTAAGAATTATCTCAACTTGCTTAAAATACAACTCACTTTTAATACACTTTATACACCGTACCATCGTGGTCATGTAGTGCCTTCTATGGCACTAGTGCATTAATACCGGGTTTTTTTTAGCTCGGCTCGTATTTTATCTCAAAATGCCAAACTTCGACGAAACTCATTTTTTTCGATTTGCTTACCCTCTCACCTTCATGAATTTACTTATCCTTTGTTTAAATAGCGTGACACTTATAATCCCAAAATAAATTTCATTCCCGAACTTACGTCGATTAATTTATGATGAAACTTCAATGGACGAAAATGCGGGACGTAACATCTCATTTCGGATCTCATATCAATTTACTTATGACATACTTCCATGTACGAAAACATGGGGTGTAACAAAATGGTACAATGGGGACTCGCTGAACTGGGGTGCGTAGCCTGAATTTGTAGCTCAACTAAAGTCTCCTCAACAAATGCGCCTACGCGCCAAGATGATAATCACCAGATGACCAGTCAAATATTGCACATTTAGTGCTAAAGTGGAGCATGAGTACGTAAATCAACGCATACCCAATAAGTATCTAGCCTAACCTCGGAGAAGTAGTGACGAGGGATAGATATCGACACTTACTACATGTCCAAATAAGTAAATGATAATTCATAATAGGTACGAAGTGCACAACAATAGTGGAGTAAATATGAAATATCATAATGTTCCAATTATTCCTTTATAAAGCATAAATTTTCTGAATCTTGTATTTCACCTTAATATCCCAGAAATGCCACGTGTCAATATCAAATAAATAAGAAATACCATAAAATTTCGGGCATCAGTGGAAGGTTTATCTTGTGAATATTCGAACTACTAGCGATTCTGCGGAGGTCATTTGGCATGATACAAAATAACATGTACAATATCGAAGGATGTGCAGAATGGTCCATAGATGCATCTATATACTGCCGAGGCGTTCGGACCGCTCCACAAGAAAAGGAAGGAAGTTACCAACCTACAAGACATGTTCTAACAATACAATACATGAGCACAATATGATTATAATTTTTACTTTTTCTCAAATAACTCGCCCATAACTCAAAGTAATAAGGCTCGGTCTATTATACATATATTCATTTCTAAACGAACTTTAGTTATAACTCCAATTAATTAAGCCAGCAGAGTGAGGTCAAGTAATTTAAATATTGCATGATAAGACATAAACATGTTTTAGCTACATATGGACTCTCTTCACCTCGTGCGTATATAGCACCCACAAGTAGTAGCACATAGTAATTACATCACCTAGGGGTAGTTTCCCCCTCACAGTGTTAGACATGAGACTTACATCGCTTCGAAATTCCATAACCGACTCCAACACCACTCTAATACCTCAAACCGATGCTCGTCGCTCCAAAACTAGTCAAACAATGTGCAAACCAATGAAAATACACCCTAATACTCATAATAAATCAATTCATAACAATTCCCAACTCCGCTCGAAAAGTCAATAAAGTCAACTCTCAGACCCACGTGCCCGAATTCTGAAAATATTTGAAGATAAACTTTACCCATAACACCACGAACTCAAATATAAAATTTATTCTAAATTCCATGTTCAATTTCGTGGCCAAATTCAAAAAATATCAATTTCTAGGTTATATTCTACCTATTTCACGGCAACCTCTCCGACTCAGTTATCTATGATAGTATGATACGAAAAGATACTCTATGTTGGTACTCAGTCGAGTAAGGTACCGGGTGCCCGTCGCGACCCATCGGTTTGGGTCATGACACTTTATTGTAGAGCCGTTATAAAATATGGCTACTATACTATCTCTCTTGCACCTCTGATATTAAGAGTGATTATTCAATGTTCTCAATCATGATGTCCATAATTTCCTGGGTCCAATAATCAAACTCTTGATTTACTTAGTTGATGTAACTCTTTAGTTTCCTCCTTCTTCTGATCGACCTTTATGTCGGCTTAAATTATCTCCCACTCTGGGTTCATGGTATTAGTTATTTTGTTTAGCCGTTTATGGGTGTTGAGAAATATCCATGATACAATCCTTTAATAATTCAATCCTTCGTCTATGAACTAGGCTCAACTCTTTTTTTTAATGTATACCAGAATCTTCTACGGCTGTATATGCTACATGTATAAAACTCCAAACCCTTAAGTGCAGTCATAATGTAACCAACTCTGGATCAGTGATCGAATAATTTCTTTCGTTACATCTTAGCTTTCTTTCAAGGT